>NC_142792.1:10062500-10200000 GCF_988280905.1 Pimephales promelas | reverse complement strand
TGCACAGCGTTTTGAGTGGGATGATAATGCATGACAAGAATCATAAAGTATTTACTGCAGGATTTCTCATGAAGACATGTGTTAAACTGCCATCTAGTGGTTAAACCAGCGACACACACAATAATTCCAAGCCAAACATTTTCATATAGGCTAAAATTGTCACTAATTGTTATTCATAGTCCTATAATAATAATAATAATATATAGCTACACTATATTTTACAGAGCCTTCCTCTATGTATAGCCTATACATAGGAGGACTGAAATAGAGGAAATATTTGTTTGCATGCACCACTCTAAAAGCAACACTGAATGCAGCATGGATTTTGATACCATCATGACGACACACACTTATCTTTTGGTAGAGCAGACTTGAGGGGAAATATGAGGGGAAGAAACAAAGAGGAAATAGACTAACAAGTTTTTCCGGTGATAGATACAGGCTCACTGGTGCCCTCTGGGTAGATGGCATAGATGTTGACCTTGTAATCTTTATCCTCTTCTAAGGTGTCAATCACATGAGAGGAGGCGTCGCCCGTCAGCATCTGCTCATAAATAAGCCCGGGTCTGTCCGCTGAGGAGGAAAAGATATATGAGAATGAATGTAGGAATATTTTAAAATGACATTTGTAAAGTTTCTCATATTCGGTCTGTGAAAGTCTGCTGGTTACCCACTTCTTGGAACATAGATTTTATATCCATTGACTTTTCCAAGCGGAGGCGTCCATCCCATGCGTAAAAAGAAAAGTCCTTCTTCAATCACTCGGAAGTTCGCAACCGGTGGCACAACAGCTGAAAAGAAAGCGTACATATGCATGATGGGAAATTCAATTCAGCAATGGGAAAGTTTTCGTACAAAAAAATAAGAAAGATCATTCCTTTCTAAATATATATGCATGCCCTTTTAAAGTGCATTTATCATGTTTAGAGACATTTTGGTGAACACACTTAGGATAAAGAGGTTAAGTGAGGTTCTAGGAGAAATGTCTTAAATTGCAAATTACTCGTATGTCTAATGGCTTATTTAAATTTTTTTTCTAGTGATTAATGAACTAAATTCACGAAAAATGAATGAACCTAAAAAGGTTCAATGTATGAAGCACTTGAAAGAACCCTTGGTGAACGTGATTTCATCAAGTGCAACATGTTTCTGGATTAACATCTATGCGGACCCTTCCAATCAACCAATCAGATTTGAGGAACAAGTTTACAGTTTAGGTTTACAACCAGGATTAGGCTCTACATCTGTGCTATTCACCTATCATTTCCCTCTGATTTAAGGGATAACTTATGGGTAGGACAACATTTTCAGACAGGAATGTTGTTCCAGGATGTTGTTCAGTGACCCAGAATAATTTAGGGTTATATAAGAACCTTTTCTTCAAAGAGTGTATACAGTTTGACACGCACTGGTTTCTGTGATGATAGTGGCAGATTCTCCAATGCGTCCGGGGTAGATGGCGTATACAGTGAGAGAGTACTCAGTCTTAGGACTCAACCCGGTTACTGGAGTGGTGCTAATATCTCCCTTCAGATCAATCTGTGATGGAGAAAAAGAAAATAATATATTCTGAACAAAACATACACACACAAATACATAATCAAGGTTGCCACTAAACAAAAGTAATCCATGTGCAGCCTTCCATCTGCTGTGCTGCATGGGGTGTGCATGTGGACAGGTGAGCGTGTCTCACCTGTCTCTGCTGTGCTGGGAGCAGATGGCCCTTTGGAGACACAGGGGTGATGAGCAGCCTGTAGCCGGTCACATCTCCTGTGGCCTGACTCCAGGTCAGCTGCAGAGAGCTGTAACTCAACTCACTCACTTGCAGATCTTTAGGTCCGACTATCCTCTCCAGCACTAGAACAGCATACAGATAAACATGATAGAATTAACTCCTAGCCTTCCTAATGTTGCTGACCTGTTCTACATAGCAACTGAATTTTTGCTCTCTGTCTGTAGATATGGAAAGTATTAGTAAATACTGTAATTTATTTAGTGACAAGAGAGAGGATCGAGTGTGTTTTTTTAAGATCTTTATTTTGAGGTAGATATCTTTCTGATAAATCTTGAGAGGTTCAATCTATCGACCAAGCTAGAATTCCCAAACAAACACATATGAAATCATTATGAATGTTGTCACTAAAATGAATGTTTATTTATATTTACATTTAGGTTCATAAATAAGAGCAATGGCAGCTAAATTATATCACAGTATCATAATGAAAGTGTTCAATTAATACATTAATGTTGTCACGTTTAATCACTATTAAAAGAAAGGGGTTAATAAGACAATTAATATATAGTCATATTATCGATTTAACTGCACTGACACTATTGGAAGAGGACAAAATTTGAAAGAAATGAATTGGATAATGATACTAACATTGCAGACACTTTTAATGAGCTGAAAACTGAACTCCATAATTTTCATTTGTGAAATTAGTTGTAATTTGGCCATTTTTGTGTAATTTTGCGTTTTTAAAAAAAATAAAATAAATAAAAATATCACAGGCCAAGTAAAATTGAAATCAAAACCTATAAAGCGTTCATTTAAATCTCCCATGTATTAAATCTAAATGTATAATATATAAAGCTTGTCTACACAAGCAACAGTAACCAAGGAGGGCAGAGTTTAACAAGCGGGCCAACTGTGTTTAGACAAGCTTGAAATGCAATAAATACAAAAAAAAAGATAAGTCTTAAGTTTCATTAGTAAAACTCATGATAATTTTACCAGGTGGCTTTTGTTTCACAGGTCGGGGAGGTTCTGAAGCAGTGAAGCAGATGCGTCGGGAGAGTTTGGGCAGCAGGTGCTCGAGGAAGGAGAAATCTGGGCTGAGCATTAAATGTTCCTCATGGGGTTCTGTAACGATCTTCTTCAGCTCAGACTGATCTGCATTCCTCACTCCTGAAGAACACACAACACACATCACCCAGGAACAGATTAGCTTCAACACAGATCTACTTCATTTCTTACAGATCAGGGATCAGGGCATGTTGCAGGCCAAACTCAAACCAAGGCTATTCACTTGTCACTATACCACAGCTCCAAAGTGACTTTATTTAAAAAAAAAAAATATATATATATATATATATACATATACCATGGAGGCCTGAAGGGTGCAGTCAATTCTTTAATTCAAGGTGTGTGTGTGTGTGTACATGAGTGACCCTCATATGTCTCAGACGAGTCTGCAGTGTTATCAGCTGTAGAGTGATGATGGGAGAATGTCATGCCATGTCGCCTTGCTGTACATGTGTCAAACGGCCTGATCTCTCTGGGAAAACTGATTAGAAAGGCAGGACACGGTGTGTGTGTGTGTGTGTGTGTTGAAGGGGAGCAAGGAGGAATGAGCTTGATGAAAAATTACAGCAATTAGTTGGCCACCGGGTAATGAGCCATAATTATTTCAGCACTCTGGGCGTCAAAACAGAAAGAGCGTCAGAAAGTCAAGGAAACAAGGCTGACACACAAACATACACGTTTTATGTCTTGGCACGTTCACCAATACTACCATTCAGTGTAAATCACTCCACTACAGTTACTCTGAGTCACACGTCAAAACATAAAGGAGTCTGCGCACACACACAAGCACACAATCACACACACAATCAGAAAACTCACCCACAGCAAACAGTGAAATTCCACTGTCTGTAACAGCTCTAGCTGGACCGTCCACTGGATCATCCGATTGGCCATTAGTGATCAGAATAGCAATCTGAAGCCAGAAAGAAGCATAATGTGATGCTTTGTATCCCAACATGCAAATGGGTGAATTTTACAAAACCTGAAGAACCTCAAAACGTGCTTAATTGTAATTAATATAATGCTACAATGCAAACATTTTTTTGGAAAACAGTTTTCCTTTCTTCCATGTCATTTTTAGAGTGAAATACATGTCTATTGTGAGACTGCTTCTAACATCAGAAATATACTGTAAAGCCAGTCACCGCACAAAGTAATAAAAGTGGGTCATACTTATAGATCCCCCTTAGACATGCCACAGGCATTAAATTTCAAAGATGTACAAAAAATATATTAAAGAGTAAATCTCACAAAGACTATCGAGAAATGTCCTCCTTATATTTAAGCACAAAGAAAAAAGAAAGCACTTTATTTTACAGTATGTGCATTTACAGAGTACTTACATGAGAAAGTACTGAGTATGGGTGTATACTCAGTGTATGAGTATACAGTATGGGTTGAGTTTAGGTTTAGTGTTCCTTAGAAACTAGTTATTATATATAAATACATAGGACTTAGATGTAAAACATGACTGTAAAATAAAGTGCTACCAGGAAAGAAAATAAGGCCTACATTTAGGACTATTTTAATTATTATTATTTTGCATTGTGACATTTTTTTAGGACAATTAAGCATTGTTAACGCTCTGATTTTCATTACTGTAATTAGTCATCACATATACTTTTACTATCCCGATTATTTTCAACAAGAAAAATTCTCATTACCGTAATAACGCAGTAAAGAAAAAAATGTTATATAATCCGTGTTTTATTTAAATCCTCATAAAGGTTATGTATACTTAACAACTACAGTGATAAGAAACAAAAATGAGAACTGTCTTAACAGCTTTCATGAAATCCACCCAAAAGTGTGAATTTGTATTAAGGGACTCAATCTGCCATTAAGAGTATCATGCTGATACTGATGCCCTTGAAAGCACACAGCATGAATTAACATCTCATTGCATACATAATTCCCCAACCGCAGCAGATCCAAACTTGCAAAGTCGCTTACACTGACTCACAAATGAGTATTCTGAAAAAGAAACATCTCGTGGGTCACCGAAAGTTCACCGCATTGTCCGAGCTGAGTCTGGGTTCATCTTTATGCACCATTACAGTATGTTAAAGAGAGTTTTAAAAAGGGGTAAATCTCTGCAGTTCATTTTAAATGCCTGCTCGTTTCCTCATACCAGGTGCTCCACAGCAAGACACGCAGCTATGTGCAGTTTGGAATCCTAATCAAGCCCTAAATTAGGATGGGTGGGACACTGCGGAGTAGAGTGTGTGCACTGCAGCGCAGGACGTGATGTCCTGACACAATCAATGAAGTGACTGCAGGTGCAGCTCTTTGAGATATAATTATAAGGTTGTTCTGTGTGTATGTGACTGGATGTTTCATTTGGAAATGTAGCATTTCAATACATTTCATATATGATTACGGTTCAGTATTTTGTATTTAGATTGTGTCCTAACCAAATGAGGTGTCATGAGGTTTGATTGGTTTCCATTTATGTGGCTTCATGCTGGGTAGATATACTCTTAAACATAATTGTGCTTTATTGGAATCTATAGATCCATGAAGAAAGTTTTTTCTTCCCTATTTTGGTGTAGCTTATATCTGAGTGAGACGGCTTCTCAAACAAGAAAACATTTAGAGCTTGACTTCATTTTGTCCAGACGGCTCAGTGTGCTTTTTGAATTGCTTCTTTGATGTCATACACCAAAAAAGTCAGGATGTGCAAGGATAAATCATTTATAATAAATACTGCAATATACCATAATAGTATAAAAAAGAATAGTCCATTTTGATTTCATGGTGACTTTCCCATCCATGGATCCATTCCATTGCACAAAAGGTTATTTATATTTGTTCAGTGAAAGTTTCTTGGGGAACCAAAAATGGTTCTTCTATGGCATCATCACTGCAAAAAATTATATATTTTTTGGATCCTTTTATTTTTAAGAGAGTAGCCCCACCCACTTTGAAATGCCATTGGCCCATAATTCTTATCCTCCTAACAGTACAATAACATTAAATATATTTTGATTGGCTGTGATTGTATCATACCATGCAGCAGTTTTGAATCTTCAATTGTGAATACAGCATAAAAGCCATTTTAAAATCTCCATTGTGGCTCCAACGTGGCTTTGGTTGTGTGTGAACTTGTCTTTTGTATAAGCACCTTCTGTGCCACCTTTGCAGAGTAAAGTTGGTCTTTTTCTATCTCACAGATGGGTTATCTCACCTTCGGAGAGTTGTCTCTGATGATAGAAGGACTGAACACGGACTCTACGAGGAATTCCAATGCCAGGCCGGTGCGGCTGCTGCCTCCCTCATACGACAACTCCTCCACGGCTCTGAGCACTTCCTCCAGAGTCGAATAATCCGTCACAGCTATACGCATCCTGAACAAGGACACATTCAAGCAGTTAAGATACAAGGTCGATCATTTAGTATTCACACAGGCAGCACACAATATGCATACAGACCTAGGCAAGTCTGAATAGACAGTCACTCCAAAGCGAATGCCTTCCTGTCCAACCACACTTCCCTGGAAGGCTCGGATGATGTCTGCTATGAACTCTTTGATCTGCTGGAAGCTGGTCGGACCCACTGACCAGGAATCGTCCACCAGGAACACAATATCTGCAGGCATGGCTGTACGGCATACTGAAAAAGAACGAGAGAGATTGATTTTTGAGTGGAAATGTTCTAAAAGATGGCAAAGAGTTCATATTTAAAAAGTTGGGCAAAATTTAGAGGAATTGGACACACACACCAAAAGCTGAATCGAACCGACAGCAAGATTTCAATTCATAAAAGATCACAAACACAACAAAGGTAAAGTCCAACAAAAAGCTTTGCCTTTTGAAAGTCTGAGGTTCTTTGGCTTTGTTTGTAATTTAAGGTAAATTGGACCAATATATCCATAAGCCAAAAAAATGAAAGTTAAATTGATAAGTATACTTAAATAATATTTAAAACAAAAACACTATTTGATTCTATCAACATTATAATTTCTCTGAATTTAACTGCAGTATTATTATATTGCAGTTTTGCATCACATTTCAACAAAACTTCATGGCTTCTCAGTTCGTTTTTGAATCATCATAATTTAAGGGTCCAACCTCACTCTTGTCAAGGCTTTCTTGTTCACACCCAGCCACAAAGTGCACATTCACCATGAGATGGCAGTGTAGTCCCAGGAAAAAACCCTAGATTTTCAGAGCTATTTAATTTATGCCTAGTGATTTGCACTTAAGAAACCAGCTACTACAGACACAGAATTAGACCTGATCAGAATATAAGTAGCCTAAAGTCCAGTCATCCAATGCTTGTGTTATGGTTTCTGACCTACATTTTCAGGATGTGTTCAGAGCTTCTTTTCCAGTAGTGTGCATTCTGAAAATACATCCAAATAATGATTTATGTCTGTATGTGATCGGTGCAAGATGTGACCTTGCTTGTGATGTGATTGCACAATCATTGTGACACTTGTCACGTCTGGCGCTAAGTGGACTGCAGATGTCAAGTCTGACAACTCTCTAAAGACGCAGCTAATCAGAACTAGAATAGACTTAATAGTAGTGGACAATGTACATCCAGATCTTAGAGATCAGAGAAGATAGTTTTACACTCCCACACTTGATACAACAAAAACCGAAGGAGACAAGGCTTTGCAAAGGCTCTAACTAGCTCACATAAGAATGCCCTCAAAATGTTCTCCATCCAAAACAACCACAAGATGACAAACGCTATTATAAAATCAAAACACAATAGAGCTCTGAAACAATAGTATATGCATTAAACGCCATGGCGTTATTGATCATCTGGCAGGAACTACATAAAAAGCCTCATTTCCAGAAAAATGGCCGCACAAAGTTGGGAAAATCTGTGCCACCCACATCAAAAGGGAACAAACACTGCAGGCTGTAGTGATTTATCACATGCAGCATGAAAAATGCTTTTGTGCAATAGGGAAGGTCATCAAATGTAAACTTCAGCGGTCCAGTCAGACGGACTGGACTGGAAAAATGTGAATTTGGCAGATGTTCTCGCAGCCCAGGGATCTTGATTCAGGTGAAAACTTTCCGTATACAGCACATCCTGATTTTGCCAAGTTAGACACGTTTCTGGGACCCTGGAACCACATTCCTGTCTAAAAAATTTTGTCTTAGCCTATCCCCATCCCCAAACCTAACCCTACCCAAAAGTCAGAGGGAAATAATAGGTGAATAACAGTAGAAGCACCTAACCTGGTTGTAAGCCAAAACTTGACATAAACCATAAACTCTTCACTCAAATCTGATTGGTTGATTGGATTGTTGTTCCAGGATCAACATAGATGTTAATCCAGAAACATGTTGCACTTGGTGAAATCACGTTCTGGATACGCCATTTAACGTTTTATATAATACAATCAATTATTAAACTATGAACCAAACCCTATCCATTCATTCATTATTATTTTTTTTTGTTCATTGATTAATTCAGTGATTAATTTAGAGTTCACGCCATCATTATTTAGCATACAGCATTCACAGTAATACCTCCAATGCTCAAAAGAGCCACAATACAGCAATGCCACATGCCAAGAGAGACTCTTCATCACATACAGCGCTTAAACAGATCTCTCCAGTCTCACTTTCTAGATCTCTAGATACATCTCAGCTGCAGCTTGCAGACTGTGCAGTTGTGTGAAAAGAGGATTACACTAAAATCATCTGGTGCTAGATTAAAATCATCAGCCTGTGAAGACGATGTAGTTTAACACGATGCAACATAAAAGAGCTGTATTCAGTAAAGTCAGTAAAACATAAGGTTATTAAGCAAACATTTACTTACTTTCATAGTAACTATTACAGACTGACAGGCTATTAACATGACAACAAGGCCCTGAAGGCATTGAGAAGTGACTACCTTTGTATTTACAGGTATAAGGGTTGATTACTGTGTAAGTTGCTTTTGCTTTTACTGTACATTTAACAGGGTTTCGACATAAAGCAGGAAGAGATGGTGAAAGAGTACAAGGACGTGACCTCAGAAAGCACATTCTTTCCATTTCATAGTCAAGTGTCTGTCACTGCAAACAGCCATTTTGAAGAGGTGTGGAAAATTATAGTGTTTCAGGGCATTAGTGCCTCAGTCAGTAATTGGTCCTGACAGACTCCTCTAAAGCCATCCTGCGTGAATTCAATATGTTTCACATTCTTGCTCTTTCCCGCTCTCTCCCCCTCTCATACACAGCTCAAGGTGAAACAGAAACACACACACACACACGCACTGATTTTTGTAGACAGTTCTGAGCTGATGGAAATCAGAGAGGGGTACAATGATTTATCTTAAAAGGCTCAAACCAGAGGTATCAAGCTGCAGGAGGTCTGCATATGTGCCGGAGCAGAACCTGCTGACTCAGCAGGACACGTGTGGAAAAAACTCCACCTGTACAGCCTCTTCAGGTGAACCGATACACATGGAAATGATTCAAAGTAAACTTCCCTGAAAAACTAATGCAAAAGAATCTCATACAACAGGAAATTTGTAAGGATTTGAACTGTGGGCTCATCATTTTTGGGACACAACAGTGACAGGAACCTATCAGCAAGATAGATGCGTGTTGGACAGTATCTCTTTAATATCTCGATTATTTTATCCTAGAAAACAATAAGATAAGTAAATTGAAAAAAGTGTGAAAATCAAATCAGAGATAAATAAATTAGGCAAAAAAACCCCACCAGAATTGAAGTAACAGATTAATTATTCAACTAATAAATAATAAATAAATAAAATAAGATATAAATAAATGAGTAAATAAATAAAAAAATAGGCAAAAAGCACCAACATTGAAGTAACTGATTCATTTTTCGACTGATAAAATAAAATAATAAAATAAAAATTGATAGGCAAAAATCACCAACATTTAAGTAACTGATTAATTGTTCAATAATAAACAAAAAGATTATTTAAAAGTATTAATTAATTAATAACAATAAATTAATTAATTGTGTTACCTTTTTTTTAGCATCTATACATATCAACTTATATATTTTATATGAAATTGTAGAATGCGAAAGTAAAATAAATCGCAATGTATGCAAAAAAAAAAAAAATCATGCTAGTCAAATCATGAAGCAAATTAAAAACATTGGAAGTCTAATGTTTCTTTCATTCTTTTGGAAGTTTTCTTCCTTTTTGTCCTACAGAGTTTAGCTTCAACTTGCCTCAACACACCTGCCTGGAAGTTTCTCGTATGCCTATTAAGACCTTGATTAGCTGGTTCAGATGTTTAATTTGGGTTGGGGCTAAACTTTGCAGGACAGTGGCCCTCCAGGAGCAGGAACGGACACCCATGACTTAATTCAAATGGTTCACATCCAGTCAGGGATGTCAATTTTAGTTACTCACCAACAGTTTTTTTTTTTTTTAGCATTTAAGGCAGGGTTCCTCAAACTCGGCCCTGGAGGGCCACTGTCCTACAGAGTTTAGCTCCAACCCTTATCGAAAACACCCGAGCAAGCTAATCAAGGTCTTCAGGCTCACTAGAAACTCACAAGTAGGTGTGTTTGCTAAACTCTGCAGGACAGTGGCCCTCCAGGACCGAGTTTGAGAAACCCTGATTTATTTAATGCATGGCAAATGTTCATTTTGTACCTTGCCTGCAACCTTTTTCAGAGTGTGATTGATTGAAGGGCGTGATATTGGCAGTTCACTGGCGACTCAAGAGACCCTAGATAAAGTATGAGTCAGCAGTATACCTTCAGCCTCTGCAGTGGCGTTTTGATGGGAGAGAGACAGGGACAAGAGGAAGATCCATATGCCGCAATATCCCATTCTCTCTCTCTCTCTCGTCCTCTGATTTTCTCTTTCGTTCCCTCTCTTATCTCTCTGCCGGCAGATCCTCTTCCTTGGACTGATGTCCTGAGATGGGCTTGTTCTCCAATTTATTTAGCTGCTATGCTCTCTCCCTTTTATCTGTAAGACAGAGGAAGAGAGAGATCGGTATCGTCATACATATGCATATACACACATTGAGAATAATCATTTTGATCTATTCTGTTAGCAGAGTCAATGTAATCGCTGAATCTTCGCTGAAAATCGCCTGTATAATCCGGCACATTTATCCTGTCAGATATGGCTGTGTAGGCCCGCTGAGCGCCGGTTAAGAAATGAATAGCTCTCAGATGGAGACAGGTATTATTCAAATAAAATACAATTGTTTAAGGTTAAAGAGCTGCGGTCCTGCACAATGCTATTCTTTTAAGATTATATTCTTCTCAGGATTAAATTCAACAGAGGACACTAATAAACTAGTAATATAATAATTTGTACAGTAAAAAAATGATAATTGTCTCAAAATGTACATGTTGTTCTTCCATATAATGGAAGGTCCCCAGAAATGAGTTGCAACAAGACACAATTGATCAAAAGGGACAGTAAATTATGTTACAAAATATTTCTATCACAAAAAATGCTGTTCTTTTGAACTTTCTGTTTATCAGAGAATACTGAAACCTTTCGACAAAAAATATTAAGCAGCACAACTGTTTTTAACATTGATAATAATAATAAGAAATGTTTCTTGAGCAGCAAATCAGCATATTAGACACATTTCTGAAGGATCATGTGACCCTGAAGATCTTGAAGATGCTGAAATTTCAGCTTTACCATCATAGGAATAGATTACATTAAAATTTAAATTGCAATAATATTTTACAATATTACAATTTTTACTGCATTTCTGATTAAAATAAATGCAGTCTTGGTGAAACATGCAAAAACATTGACCCCAAACTTTTAAACAGAATTGCACTCTGTTTCTTAAAAAAGCTATTGTATGTCTTCAGAAAACTATATTATAACACATGCATATGTATGTCATGGGAAACATCATACTTTTATGGTGTTTTTTGTAATTTTAGATCACTTTAGTGGTCACTATTCATGAACGATGTATGGAAAAGAAAACATCTTTTTTTGTGTTCTATATTCAAGAAAGAAAGTCAAACCAGTTTGGAACAAGTAAATAATGAAAAACACAAGTTGCCCATCATTGTCATGGTTTGGATTCTGATCTTCAACGTGGGATGCTAGTGAACTTTATCAGCTAAGTTTTCCTGGTGAGTTTGCTTGGACTTTTTAGCAGGTTTCTCATCAAAACATACATGTCTACATGTGTAGATTATGACAATCTCTGTAAACTGTGGACTGTGATATGAATAACCTTAAGCATATAGGCAACAGCATTAATCATCATTGTTCCCGAAAGTACAAAGACAGTGAATCGACACATTATAGTTACATCACACAAGGCAGTTGACATTGAGGTCAAAGTGTCACAACAAACTTGACCTTTGTGAAAGACACCAAGACTGCTCATTATTACTTCTGTCTGTGTGTGGTCTAGAAAGCAAGGTAAGAACTGCAGTGAAAATACAGTACAATTTGCCTTTAGGACAGAAGGTTCAAGAATTTTTAAGAAGGTGGATGAGTTGCCCCTCAAGGACACCAATTCATTGATGTAACTTCTCCATTATCACTAAAATCCTCACTTATCTGAAAGTAAAATTAGGTTTTTATCTATGTATCTTAATCCCCGGTTTCACAGACGAGGCTTAAGCCTATAGTTCCAGACTAAAATGCATGTTTGAGCTGTTTTAACTGAAAGCAACTTGCACTGGCATACATATATTTTAGTCTGGGAATTGGCTTAAGCCTGGTCTGTGAAACCAGGGGTCAATTGTTATTTAAAGGAGTAGTTTACTTAAAAAAACTTTTGCTGATAATTTACTCACCCCATGTCATCCAAGATGACCATGTCTTTCTTTCTTCAGTCGAAAAGAAATTAAGGTTTTTGATGAAAACATTCCAGGATTTTTCTCCATATAATGGACTTTACTCGTAACCAAACGGTTCAAGGTCCAGTGCAAACTGCAAACTGTTCAAATGACTTTAAATGATTCCGGGCGACGAATAAGGGCCTTATCAAGTGAAACGATCAGACATTTAAAAAAAAAAAAAATAACAAAGTTTTATAAGCTCAAATGGTCGCCTTGCATCAAAATGAACAAATCTTTTTTCGTGTCATTTGGTTCATTTAGCGAACAAAATGAACAAATTGACTCGAAAAAAGATTTGTTCATTTTGATGACAGGAGAGTCACGAACGCGCATCACTGAGCAAGGCGATCATTTGAGCTTATAAAACTTAAAACTTGTTTTTTATTTAATATATAATATGAGTGATCGTTTCGCTTGATAAGACCCTTATTCATCGTCTGGAATCGTTTAAAGCCCTTTGAACAGTTTGCAGTGAAACTGTCTTTTGGTCCTTGAACCATTTAGTTCCCACTGAAGTCCATTATATGGAGAAAAATGCTGGAATGTTTTAATCAAAAACCTTAATTTCTTTTCGACTGAAGAAAGAATGACATGGATTTTTTTTTTTTAAAGTGAACTACTCCTTTAATATCCCACAATGTGACTTTATAGGTCATAATTGCAACTATTTCACAGAACCACTATGGTTTTGTCAGGTTACATCAGTATGAAATATTTACTACTAGCGAGTCTCTGTTCAACCAGCGCAGCCAAGATGTGCAGCAACCACAGCCATCCAAATGCAATGGTTTACTGCACAACTGCCATCTGTAATGTGCAGGGAACGAGGCTGACACTTCACAAAATTAATGCAGCTGCAAGGGTTCGCTGACTTTAACAAACTTCTCTGGGATGCACAAGAGTCTATAAAGCATTTTTACATACAGTAGTGCTAAAACCTTATATTATCACGAAAGACACTTCTAGGCAGCCTTTAGCATACAAAGTTAGCATCAGACGCAGTGGAACGCTGTCAGATTATTCATCAAAAAACTTTGTGGCCATGAACTCTGCACATACCACTCAAACTCAGTCCTGTTCGAGCATGTAACCTTAAGCACTTCTGTACCACAGTTAGTTCACATGACTTTACATGGATTCTGGTTCTCTGGACGGGGCAGATAAGACTTTTTGAATCGCTGCACTTTGGACACTGCCGTCTGATTGTGCGATTTATGAATGAATCTGATTGAACAAACGATTATTCGAGCCACGTACAGACAGGAAGGTGCAACCAATGTGACTCAAGCTATATTTTTTGGATGTCTGCCGTGCAGCAACTTGCATACAGCATACAGTCATAGAATGTAATCTCACAAGCGCAGGCTGACCGGAGAGGTGAGTTTGCAGCTGGATTGTGCGCTTTAAAGGATTGTAAAGGTACAGGAGACGACCCAGTTCTCCTTCTCGCTCTCTCTACAAGCCCTGCTGTTTGTTAGCAGTTTCTGCATTCGGTCACAGGAGATTATCTGTGTAGCTCTAAATGAAGAGCTAAACGCACATTTAATCATAAGCGTCAAAAAATGCATTAGCGCACACATGGAGAGACGCCAATCCAAACAGTCCATGCAGTTGTTGCATGGAGCCCAATGGCGAAAGCACAGTTCAATAGCGGCCATTTATGAGGTGAGCCAAACATCCTTAAATGATGCTTCAGTGATGAATGTTTTTAAGATACTGGGAGGAAAGTCCTCACAAAACATCTGTTGTTGTGCAAATGCCCATACGCATACTCTCAGTAATCGCTTGCTCACAATAAAAGCTGGAAAGGATGCTGTTTGGAGGCTTATCAGCATCAGAAAGAGGCAAGCCGCCAGCGTGCAGTGATGAAGTGACTTTATGCAGCTCATCTACGGCTGTACGTACGACTAAAGCCGGAGTGCCGTTCAACTTCGAGGGGCGTGTAAAAGCCTGAATAAGCTATCAGACTGGAGGCATCACAGACACACTCTATTATTTTGTTCAAGGCTTTTTAGTTGCATTAGCAGGGCTCTTGAAGCCGTCAGACGCAGTGGTAAATGGAGTGGAACGGCACATGGTGGATTGAGTCTCGGATTTTGTCCCACAATTACCTAATCAAAAAATGCATTAAACAAGAAATGAACATGGTCAAATTATACCAGTTCTAATCAGATGTTTGAGAAAAGGAACTTTAAAATGCTAAATTGCAGTAGCTTAGAGAACAGCGGTTCTCAACTTAAGGGTCATGACCCTAAAATGGGCCGCAGGTCTGTTTTTATTGGGTCGTGGTGGGAGTGGGAAGGGAAAGAGCTCATCTTTTAAAGGATGAGAAAACATTATGCACCCAATCGAACTCTACAATATTTTAGGGTCGAATCATATTAGAGTTAGACTGGATGCCAGCCCGAACCCCGCCCACAAATTTTTTTGGTCGGGAAGTTCGGTCTGGACTCGATCCTTTCAGGAAAAAAATGATCGGGCCAATCAAATTGCCAGGGCGGGCTTTATACGATGATGGACAGATGATCTGCAAGGACGTAATCATCACGTTATCAAAGAGCGCTTAATTGAGATGTATAGATTCCGCTGTCGCGTCTGTTGTGAAATAAATCGACAGCGCATTAATTTTAATAGACTAACAGAAAACTGCAATCAAGGCATTTGTCGATCGGAAAGATATTTTTGGCGTCCTTCCTACATGATTCGGCAAAAGTGTAACTTATCAGCTGGCTCCGATGGTCGCTAAGAAGATGGGGCGTAATGAAAAGCCTGTGGTCGTTGTGGTTTCTCCTTTGGTCGCACTCATGGAGGACCAAGTAAAAGAAGCAAAACTTCTAAAATAGGTAAGTTCTGTAGTTGACAACTTTATGCAAAGTAGCTGACTTACTGCGCTGCTCTGATTGGTTGTAGGTTTACCGACTATCCAATTGAGTGCAGAGTTTTTTTTTCCTGGTTCGGATAAGACACGCCTCATAATCAAAGCTCAATGGAGCAGTATCAGACTCATATTCTGACAAGAATATGAGTATGACGAAGTCAGGCTATATTAGAGTTATTCTGTTGAAGCTAAATTAGATACATGTCAACATAGACAGGTTGCATGGGATGGCTTCATCCTCAAAAATCATGCACCAAACTACACAGGGTAACTGATCAAACTAAATTAAATATTCATTCTATTGAGATGGATTGCCACTTGATGTCCAAGAAAGTCTAAATCCTGAAGCAAAACTAGTGGCTTAGAAACTCTGAGAGAATGACCCACATCCAGAGTGTGCAAGAAAAAGAAACCGAGAGAAAGAAACTTGGCAGTGAGCTAGATAGATATACAGCTTTCTGCATTGTGAGGCATTGGGCTGCAAAGTTCATAGAGACCCTCTCTCACCTTTCCCACTGTCCCCTGCACCATGATCCTCCTCTCGAATGCAAAACTGCTGTCCACGGGAAACAGACCCAGTCCGCTGGAGATCCGACAGGTAATAATACAATCCAAGCACAGGTCACGGGACTCCACACACTGTAATACACTGTCCCAGGACGTGGGGTGAGAGAATCCAAGAGAGCAAAAGGGTGTGTGAGGGAAAGAGAGACTGAATGAATGAAGCAAATACCTCTAGAGGGGAAAGTTTAGGGGGTGTGGAAGAGCTACAACAGGTTGGCTCACAGTTACGGCAAGAAGATGGATGGGGAGAGAGAGTGAAAAAAGAGTAAGAAAGAGAGAGCAGCAACTGAGAAAATGAAGAGAATTCCATATAGTGTTTTTAGGCACAAACCGAGTTAAAGACATTTGGTTGTTTGTAAAGAGGTTGTCTTTGGTGACTGACTTTGTTTTTTATTGTCATGTTTTGAGGTCTTGCACAGTTATTATGCGCTTTAAAGTCACATGAGCATCATGACATTAAAAAGTTAATCACTGCATTACAAAAAACTAATGGTCAAAATACAGACCATCCAGGTATTTGTCTTACCTTGCACTCTTATGTTGAGCTTCCTTCGGATTCCTCCCTGTGCTTATTTCCTGTTTGCTTGGTTTCCGATTGTGTCCTTTGTTTCTGATTTATTAGTTGATTATGTACACCTGCATCTTGCTTGGTTCATCATTGAGCCTTCAGTTTGTTCAATCCTTGGTCCTGTATTGTCTTTGCCTGTGACTAGCTGATGCCGTTTCCTTCTCTCTTGTGGTTTTAGATTAACGCGCGTTTGTTTTTTTTGACCAAAAAAGTTTTACTGCTGCATCTCTTCTTTCCTTGCCTGACCAGCTGTGACAAAAACCTTCCATTTGGCATATGTAATCTCTCGGGACAAAATTAGGTACTTTAAAAAATCATTTCCAATCATTGTGGAAGTATGTGAGACCTCCCAAATGTGACTTTTGAAAGGCAGCAGCAGAAGTTGGGGTCAAAAAGGTGGACTTATTCCACAGGGAACATGTTGCACCAGGGTTTTTAGATCTTACAAATAAAACAGCCAGACCTCTGAGCTGGTCACATGCCTCCTCAAAGAGTTGCGTTCGAACAGCAGTGTAAAACACGGTAACTGCCCTGTTTGAACGGAGAAAGCGATGTGACAGGCCTTTAATGGTCTTCTGCAGGAATGCAGGGATGGAGTTTATTGGTTCTTGCCAGCTGTCACTCATGACACACTATAATTCAGCAAGCCCCATTCACAAACACAGACCAGACAAGCAGAAAAACTAGGTCAAAGGTCAGAGAAAAAAAGGAAAAAAAAACACTGAGCAATTGACAATCCCTCAGGTAGACAAAGGGAGATGCTACAAAGGTGAGTATTAAAGTTACAGATGAAGATGGCATTGAATGAGTGCAAGGACAGAGAGAATGAGAGAGAGAAATTGATTCCCGGTGTCGTCCTGGCCGACCCACAGGTGTGCAGAGCCCTGCTGGGCACAGTAAGGTCAGGCTTTCATGTCTCAGGACCTCTCTGGCCACTGGGTCAGCTCTATCTATAGGACGCCAAGAGAGCCATAAATCCTCATGACGTGGGTGTCTGCGGGGATGAAGAGGCGAAGAACCAGTGAAAAAAGAAGGATGAGAAGACTGAAAGAAAAAAGAGATTGTAGATTAGATGTGTGTAAACTGGCTTTGGGACTGGCTTTTTCATCACATCAGAAAGCTTTTTTAGACCACTTTACATAACAATCATAAGATTTTCAGGCTTGAAGCATACTTGCACTGAAAACCTTGCATCCATTTCAAGAATAAAAAATGAATTCTCATAATAAAATATTAAACGGTACTGTTAACAATAACTAAAGTGTCTTAGGCAGAAAATCATCATAAAAGAATGAATGAAATGTGAAGGATATATATTTAAATAGAAAGCATTTATTTTAAATTGTAACAACTTTTCACAATATTACTGTTTTTATGTATTTTGATCACATAAAAATCACCACCACAACATTTTCAACTTAGTGTGTGGCCATCTAAAGTCTAAAACACAGATTTAGTACCAAGCAGACCTACTATAACCTTTGTATTTTACGTGTTTCTCTAAAATCCTTGATTCTGATTGGTCAGTTGTAGAATTCTGTGGTAGAATATTTTTATATATGAACACTAATTGATTGCAGTTTCTGGCAAATAATTTCCATTCACAATCCTAGTTACTTTTCTCTTTATCTCAAACCAACAGTTCATGTCAATTCTGTATTATTTTGGTAAGTAGCCATTACTGTAATAAGACAAATAATAGTCTAGAAAGCTGTAAGAAATGCCCACCAGCAAAGAACATTTGAGACCTAATGTTTTCAAGAACTATTTTAGCAAGGTTAGCTCAGTGTTGGAAATTGTTTAGACCAGTTTCACAACTAAAAACTCAAACTGTACGATAATGGTGCTGTTGCTGCATTATCAAGCAATTAAATGGATTGTGGAATGTTGAACAAAGCTGATAATGGCTAATAAGCCTGGGAAATATTATCCAGGCTTGTCTTTCAAAACTAGCTGCTAATTGCTGTTTTTTGAATGCATACGAAACCCCAAAGTGGTTCATACTGCAGCTGAAGTGCGCTTTGATTAAATTCAAGCTTTAGGCTTGAGTAAAAACAACAACGTACTCAGGGATGAATGCAAGAGAATCGCCGAAAACCAAAGAAATCTCTCCTGTCGGTCATACATTAGGAATTCACAGGCCTGGGCTGAGTTTCTGACATAGTGTTGTAAAAACATCACTGACATGATGGGTAATTGCTCCTTTGGCACGTTAGCTTGTTTTTACAGGCATGTTAGTTGAGGCCTCTCTTCATTGGCTGTCACCTTTTGTGTCTGTGCACCATGATTCCATCATAGACCTCGCGTCACCACAAAAGACTGTTTTCATGTTTTCAGCAGTAATGAATAATAAATAGCTATTGCTTCACATGCTCCTGGGAGAAATACAATCCAATTTGATGATGTATAGATTTAATGTAATGCTGAAATCTAAATTATAAGTTCATTTTCTGTGCTCCGATGGCTCAAACAGTTCATTATGCTGCCCTGCAGGGCCATTCCGACACCAGTTTAATTGTGTTTTTGACATGGAAAGAGTTTAAAGTCCATGTTTAAATAATGCGCCTGCCTGAGTTTTGCTTTTGGTAGGGTTGGGGGGGGCTGGGGGGCATTGATTGATGTAATTTAAACACTAGAGCCTCATTTAAAGTTATGGAAGTGTGTCAATAGAGAGAAGAAATAAGGAGAGATGCAGTATAGTAATATGGTGGGAATATGAATATAAAATTACTGTTGTGCGTGTCTGTGGTCTCTGGGACAACCGGCAAGTTGTCTTTATCCAGGAAATCAAGGACTTATTGCCCACGGCAGTCAGAAAGATACGTATCCCCTGCTGGCAGATATTTGGCACAGTGCCCACCTCAATCCACAAGGCCTAAAGTATGCCGATGTGCTCATCAGCAACAAAAAAACACACCCACAAACTCCAAATGACACTTAAAACCAACACAAAAATATGTGCCCTTTGTCTGTCTGTCTGTTTGGAACACGCACACACATATACACAGCATTGCACTAGGGGTCTTCAACCCAAATTATATCCTCCAGCAGGGGCCAGTTGACGGAGTAAAGAAAAAACAAAACAATTGTTTTTAAGTGCAATCATGCACTTTACTAAATACAGTTATTGGCGCATGGACTGCTCTTTTTAGAGCTGAGCCACTCATCTCTTCCTCACACGTAGTGCACTGCTCTGCATGCTTAGTGGACTAATGATGCCTGAGATTGTATTTCTGCAATGTGATTTACTCCTTGCAGATCAGGCAGGTATCCGCCTCATTAAGAGACCAGAAACATCATGATACGGCTTTGATGTGCTGCTTAGATGTTATTTGAATGGATAAAAAACAGAAATAAATAGCAATTTATTCACATATATGGCAAATAAAAACTTGTAAGGGGCACTGTCATGGATATAATGGCAGTTACTAATTTACATATATATATATATATATATAAAAAAAAAAACAGGTGGGTGGGTGGATGGATGGATCCCTACAGCACCCTTTTAAGACACTGTGGAGGTTCTTGGATTTTAGTTTGAAAACCAATGGATTTTCAGGTAACATTAATTTGCATCCCAGATTTAAAGATAAACTTTAAGGACCACATTTGGCCCAGTAGTTTGAGACTCGTGCACTTGTTTCTTTCATACCTGGATGGGGTGCTTCATGAATATGTAATCAGTCCTTATGTGCTGCTAAGACTATTTGTTTTACAGTATGTTATGTTGATCATAAAATACTATACGGCCACCAGTAGGGCCATAAAAGAACACTTGAAACCAAGAGTATCTAGTTGCACATGGTCCAGGCAGGTTAGGGTGCCTCTTTTGGACCTGATCCAGAAGCCCATCCTTTCTATTAGATAGTATTCTATAAGGCAAAGAAGTCATTGAGTCTGATGAATGTCAGAAGACACACTGACAGAACCTGAAGTTAAAGATTCAAATTAAACACCTCAGTGCACACTTAATAGCTTTTTGGTTATATTTATAAAAATGCATATCCACACACACACACACACACACACACACACACACATGCAAAGAAGCAGGTAAACAAGAAAGCAAGCAAGCAAGAACACACACACACACACACGTTCCAGTCTGCAAGCTAGAGTCTTCTCAGACAGTCAGATGTCTAATGAGGCCAGTCTTTGAGCTCGGCCTTGATTTATGCTTTACTGAATATCAAAACCATGCACAAATGTATTGTAGCAGGAATGCAGCCATCTCTCACATTCACTCAGGCAATGAGTAGAAAACCACAAGCAGGGACAAGCCCTACATTTCCCAACAGCGAAATCCGGTGTCTTCTCCCACATAAGCAAGCATACACTCATATATACTGTATCTACAACACCACTGATATCCATATGCAGTGATATGCGAGCACAAGGCTCAACAATAATGCACCAGGACCAGAGTGAGAGTGTTTCAGGTCAGCTTTTGGAGGTTTTGTGTTGTGCTGAGTTGAGTTTTGAACATTGCTTTTGTGAATTCTGTTGATTTAAATAAAGTTATCAAACTGGGAAACACTATGAGTTAAAAGATTTCATGGAGGAACAACTTCATGTATAGCAAATTAAAAAAAAAAACTAAAACCAAGCCATTTTTAAAAAAAGTACATAACCTGGTTGCCTTAAAATTTTAAGTTTATTGAACTGGAAAAAGTAACTTAATACAATGAAGGAGATTAATTTAATCATTAGAAACTCAAAATAATAAGTTATCTCAACTAAATAAATTATTTAAGTTTATTTGACAAAAGAAAAAATGTTGTGATAACAAATAACAAAATGAATGCTATATATGTAAGCTAAGCAATGTGCCTGTAACCCCTTCATCCGTTACTTATTCACGATACAGCATTTGCCTCGAGTACCTTATTGCTTTTATGAAACGTTCATCACACAATAAAAAAAAAAAAATAAAATAAAAAAAAGTAAAAGTGCAACTTTCATGAATAAAATCACTAAAAGCCTTCCTTCCGCTAGAAAAAATAGTTCCTAACCATGAATAGCAATTCCAATGTGTAATATGCATGAAGGCTCTAATAAAAACAAGTTTTGCGCAAATGATAAATAGAACCGTTGGGTGAAGCGGTCATAGCCGTGTTATATAATGAATAAAGCACAGCTATTGACCAATCAGAATCAAGGATTGGAACTAACCGTTTTATACATGTTAATCATACTTGTTGTATGATTGCAAACTGAAAGTCTTGGTAGATCAACTATAACTTTTCACTGGCCTGACTGGGCTGACAGAAACAAATCATTATCATTGAGCCCCAGAGTATAGGTTTACTTTTCTCCACTAAAACGACTGAGTGTATGTAAGAATCAGCATCCGTCTCACAGGGGGAGATAGAGTCTCCATGTGTTTTTTAGAGATGCACACATGGCCAGATCCATTCCGAAAACATACCCCTCCACCCCAAAATGTCCAATAATAAATCTCAAGAAGAGGAGGAGAAGCAATGAGGAAAACAATGGACAAGGAGAGAGAGGATAGCCATAATGCAGTTACAGATGAAAGAAAGCAGAAATCGGTGTACCAGAAGGAGACACTGATGGCCTAACCAGTCGCTGGGAGAGGAGAAACACAGCCCTGAGAATTTGCTTAAAGACAGCTTGAAAAAACTCATGTGCCCAAGTGTGACAATATTCAGTGATAAGGCAAGGTTTAACGAATATTGTTGAACTGCTGATATTTTGAAGAATATGGGTTACCAAACAGTTGACGTGCCCCATTGACTTGAGTAAGGAAGTATAGTAAGTCAGTGGGGTCCATTAACTGTTTGGTTACTGACATTCTTCAAAATATCTTCTTTTGTGTTCAGCAGAAGAAAGAGATAATGACAGAATTTTCCTTTTTGGGTGAACTATTCCTTTATTGTAACATGGCAGTAAAATGGGCCAGTAATAATGGGCTGTTTGAGCCTTTATTTAAGAATACTACCACGTAATTACTAGAGTAAACGCTAAGTCTGCAGACATTTTTGAGTGTTGAGATGTGAAAGTAGTCTTACATACCACCACCCATTCATGTGATATCTCAAGTCTATATAACTCCTTCCTCTTCGTCCTTCATCAAAAGCCCAATGAACAACATAAACACCCAGATACTGTAAGTGTAAAACTAAGCTGTCATCATCCCCATTCGCTCAAAAGGAATGTAAACAGTATGTATGGAGAGGAATGTCAAATGTCACTTATCTGTGTGTCTGCGGGGTCGGTGGAAGTGATCATCCCACAAAGAGCTTCAGTTCGCAGGCAGGGTTTGGTGGGGTGTATACGGCACGCTGAGGCCTGTGGAGTCACATCTGATGGGCTTTGGGCCTGAGGGATACTGTACAGGAGAGATTACTGTACATAAGATTTGGACAATGCAAATACAGCACATATTTTTCTTTTTATTCAGTCTTTAGAAAACTGGCATGATAAAGTTTTGCTTCTGAGCTCCGGATTTGTATTACAATGCATAGATTCCCATGTGCTACACGATACCTCAACTTAAAGCCAGAGTGCGGATGATCCTGGAAAGGCATGCTGGGTTTTTTAGATGCCTGATTCCACATTTGCTTGAGTTTAGAGGACATAGAGAGCTGGCTGCACCATCAAAGAGTGATAAATAAATCTGTTAAACAAGCCTGATAACATCGGCAGAGCTGCTCTCCATCAAACATTAAATGCTGCGTTTAAATTGCGGCACTGCATTTATGAGCTGTAGTAAAGCTTCTGTCCAGGATAAAGGGAAACGCTTCGGCCAGCTGGCGTCCTGCTCCACATGAGATCTGCTGTGGGTTAGCAGAACAGATGCAAATATAGACAGGAAGAGGGAATGAGAGAGACAGATGAACAATGAACTGCATCCAAATTTTTCTTACCTTTGATTCATAGTGGAAAGCAAGTGCTCTTAACACAAATATGATACATATTAGGGACAGGATCAGAAGTTTTAACACATTTCAGACATTGCATCTGTGCTTAAGCTTCAGAAAACATTAATTGTCAACCAAAAGGTTTCAGTAAACAAAAAAAATTATAACACACACACACACAATATATATATATATATATATATATATACATTCATTATTATATAGTTTTTTATTTTATTTTTGAAATGGCCGATTGGACCTCATTTGGACCAGTAAAGTCCATTATATGGAGAAAAATACAGCAAAAACCTTTATTCCTTTTCGACTGAAGAAGGAAAGACATCTTGGATGACATGGGGGTGAATAAATTATTAGCAAAAGTTTTTTTTTATAAAAAATATTGCTGGTTGAACTTAAAAAAATAAGTAACCTGGCTGCCTTAAATTTTTAAGTTCATTGAAATGGACAAAAATTAGTTAATACAATGAAGAAGAATGATTTAATCATCAGAAACTCAAAATATTATGTTATCTGAACTACATAAATTATCTAAGTTGATTTGACAAAATAAAAAATGTTGTGATTACAAATCATGAAATGTTTTGGTTTTTTTACTGATACTTTAATAAAACATTTTATTAAAATGGCATTATATTTAAAATTTTGTCCCAACATCCAATTACAACATTGTGCGAATTTAATTGTTGGGAGATTCACAGTCCCTGAGGTGGGACAGGCCAGAATCATAATTTAAGGAGGGATACACTACATTTGATGTGTTTAATACTTGTATTAGTTATAAAACGTCTTATAAACTACATAATCAAATAAACATTTCAAAGAACAAAAACATGGCATTTTCTTAGGAAAAAAATATAAAGTCCTGGTTAGACTAAAGTGTATCATATTCAGCGAGAGTGCCAAATGTGCGTGCCAACATGCCACTTTTAAAGTACAAGCACTGCCTATGGAGAGGAGCTTTAAACTGAGCCATCATTGTGCAGCTTTCTTTTAACAAGTATTTTAACACGTTGCAAAACTTTTATAGTTTATCTGACAATGCAAAAATGAGAGACAGAACGAGAGAGAGAGAGAGAGAGAGAGAGAGAGAGAGAGAGAGAGAGAGAGAGAGAGAGAGAGAGAGAGAGAGAGAGAGAGAGAGAGAGAGAGAGAGAGCGTAACCCCTAATTAAAAGTATTAGAAATCTTCTTCCATCAGCATGAGGGGGAATTAATGTGGGGCTGTTGGCACATGAAGTCAATGCTTCAGGCTTCCTGTCTCCAAATAGGCAAACAGGAGGTGCATTGCAGAGAGCCTGTTGCCTTGGTAACAACAACTGAACTGCATGGATTCCAAGCAGAAGCACTTCTGAATTCTCAGGGGTGAATCTAACTACACCTTTAAAGATTAAACGTTGACTCAACACAACAACACAGCAGCAAACCCAAGAAACAGAAACTTACATTGTTAGAAATAATAAAGTTTAACCTTCACCGCACGAGTACATTCCTTCATTAGAATCGAATGGCATAAAAATTATACATTTTAAATGGTGAATTAGCACTCTCTAAAAATAAATCATTTGCGGAGGACATTTATTTGAAGACACAAGTAACATTTTTAATTTCTGGTGAACCGTAGATACACGTCAGTCAACAGCACATCATTATTTCTCTGCCTGGATGTTTTAGTAAGGAGTTTCCAGAAGTTTCCACACACCTTATTCCAGACAGATGGACCCTTTTCCAAAGCCTCAAATACTGCATATCCAGCTCAAAGTGACCTCTAGTGTATATATCTGCAAAGACAATTGGTTAATAAAGTAAGATTAAATAAATAAAGCATATTTGCGTAATTCAACGTTTAATTGTTGCAGGTTTGTGTATTATTCTGAGTTTGCATTTCATTTGAAAAATACTGAATCTTTTTTTGTGAAGGTGAGATGAGTAAATTCATGTTCACATTTAGTCTAGAAGTACAATATCTATCATGTTCACACAGTGCACACAACACCTTTGCACTTACTTCAACATGGACTGTCTGTCATTACATGGGAAAACAAAGTAACTTGAGTTAAATTTGGAAAAGTAACCCAGATATTCAATTTTAAATTTAAAAGTAATGCACTACTTTACTAGTTACTTCAAAAAAGTAATCTGATTACGTAACTCATGTTACTTGTAATGTGTTACCCCCAAAACTGAGAAAATACGTGGCAACTAAAAGCACCATTAATTAGACAAATTACACAAAATATGAAATAAAAGAATAAAATTCCCTGCAACTAACATAGGGCTGCAAATTTAGTACAATTCTGCGAAGACAAGAGATAGTGTTTCCTAGATATCTGCATGTCTTGATACAAAATTAAAATGATTCTTTGATTCAAGTGAGATATTAGTTGGATGTCTGATAAAGTGATGCCTGTTGACATTCATAAGCACTCAAAGCTAAAAGGACACAGCATCTATAGTGCACAACTAGTTCTTACATAACTTTCTGGAACTGGAAAGTTTAAACTACACATTCATATTACAGAGATGATTATTAAGATTTTTTTCAAGGTTTTTGAAAACTGGAGCATCTGTATTTTCTATCACTTCAAGATCGCCTCGGAGCGATTTTCTTTCTTTCACCAGCAAACAGCAGAACAGAATGTGACCCCTGAGGGCTTGAGCTAACAAACAGTTTTTGCAGGTATTAGGGTAAAATACAGCAGCCCTCCTATGATTTACCCCTCCCTCTCTCACGTCTGATTTAAAAGATGATTTAAGCGATGATTAAGATATATATATATATATATATATATATATATATATATATATATATATATATATATATATAATACTGTATATATATATATATTTTTTTTTTTTTTTAAAACTGATTTGGAGATTTTATGATTTTGAAGATTTAAAACTTTACTGTTAAATATTTTTTCATTTTTTTTTTTTTTTCATTTTTTTAAGTCAGAATATGTTTGTACATATGTAATGAGCAGAGAGCTGGTATATTTATATTTTGCTTAGAGGTATGCAATGTTCACTTAGCAGAGTTCCAATGATGATTTTACTTCAAATGTGTAAGTTAGCAAGTAGTAAGAAATGGAATGATGCAAATGTACCATTTGTATACCACTAATGTATACACTGAGAAATAGTTTCTTAATTTGGAAAGTGGATTGTACCATGTGCATTAGGTATATCTTTAAACATAAGCAACTTGTTTTTCTACCTTTTAAGGAAGTTGAAAGTCTCTATGTGATGTATATACGCCCAATCTTACTGTACCACCTCAGAGAAACATAACGGCATGATCGGGTGAGAGGAAGGAGGAAATGGTGAACAGAGAAATCTGGAATGAAGACCTCCTCTCATATAGCCTTATTCTTATATGCCAGTGTTTAAATACATGTATAAATAATACACATGTATAAATAATAAATCTCTTGGCAAAAGTAACTGGCGTAGCTTCTGTGATTCAACAATAATAGAGACAAGCAGGATTTTCAAGTCTACAACACTTTACAATCAGGTGTCATTTGCCAACATTAAGTAACTACATTACTTACCAACAACTATCAATGAATAATAAGTATACAGCATGTATTAGTACTAAATCATATTTAAATGCTGTATTTGTTCTAATTAATCAACGCACTGTGAACTAACATGATCAAACAATAAACAACTGCATGTGTTTTATTAACTAACATTGACAAAGATGATTAAATACATTGCTCACAGTTCATGTAAGTTGATACATTAACAAAGGTTAATGAATTAATCTTATTGTAATATCATATTCTTATCTTTTATTGACAGACATTTTGTTTGATTTTGAGTTTTTTGAGGTCTTTCTCGCAATTTACAGTAAGGTCACCGCGATTCAAGTACTTTCACACTGAAACCAAGAGTTGGTATCTTGACTCAAAGGCTGTTAAACACAGCTGTGCATATAGAGCAACACTGGGGTCGTGAGATCTAGATGAGAGTGATAAGGTAGCAAAAGTGTGAAGACTGTCTCTGTGAGTAGGTTATGCCCGAGGGTTCTCACAGCCGTCTTGTCTGAAACTGCCTCTGAATTATGAGATCATTGCAACATCTGCCGGTTAGAGGGACTGACGCTGATGGACGGCCAGGTGTGTGTGTGAACATAATGTACACACGAGCTCACTGCACACCGATGACAAATGAAAGCGGAAATGAAATGCAACTTGTGTCACGAGATACCTAAATAGTAGTCTCAATATATTTACTCAGTCTGAGTGTGTCAGACTGAGCCGTAAGATACATTATTACAGGAGGAGAGTCTCTTCCACCTCTCCTGTTCCACTCAAGTTCATGACACACATACGTATATTATGTTAACATAAATCTGTTTATGCAAAAAATATTCTATCATTATGCATTTGGCCTCCAAAGTCACTTGCAATAAATTTAAGTACCATTAAAAGTTTGTGGTTGGTAAGATTTTTAAAAATCTCTTCTGCTCACCAAGGCTACATTTATTTGATCAGAAATATAGTAAAAACAGTAAGACTGAAAAATGATTACATATTAAAATAAGTATATTTTAAAATGTAATTTATTCCTGTGATGACAATGCTGAATTTCTCTTCGGTGCCACATTCTCTTTGGATCCTTCAGAAATCATTCTAATATTTCAGATTTTATTATTATTATGCGCTGGTTAATAGTTTTTTTGTGGAAAGCGTGATGCATATTTTAGGATTTGGGGAAACGAACAGCATTTATTTAAACTTGACATTCACTTTTGATCAGTTAAATGCACCGTTGGAGAATAAAAGTATTGATTGATTCAAAAAAAGAAATATATATGACGATATATTGTAACATTGTAATGTTTCCCATGTCCGGGGATTTGAGACCTTCAGGCCGTTTCAAGAGCTTAGATCTGCTGATGACGGATGAGCCTTCAGCCTCTCAGATCACTCCCACTGGAGGACACAGATGAAGGATGGGAATCTCCATATTTTTCGATGACCTGCCTGCTTTTGCCTCTCAGCACTGACCACAGCCATTCCTTTCATTGACATTTATTGAATGGCTGGCTCGAGGCTCTAGGGGTTAATTAAACTTATTTCAATAACCTATTTTTGTCGCAAACACTCGCATGATGTTCTAATATCTCACGATCTATACCCTCTCAAGCTCTCTGTCCTGTCAGTTACTGCTTTGAGCCGGAATCATTGGTCTTCCTTCCAGATGGGATGGGCGGCAGGACTGGTTTAACATTGGCACCTGGCCGGCCCGGGGAGGAGGGGAGTGTTGGAGAGACGCCTTCAGAGACTGAGCGAGGAGCATCAGGGGTCAGACCTGCGAGAGATCAAACAAACAACAACAATCTAAAGTGATTGCAAGGTATTTAAACGTCACTTATGTGAACACCTTATAAAATGTAAAAGTATTATGGGCCAGTTCAAACAGAACGCAGAGATGCTGGTCACTAGAACAAAAAGAAGTGCAAAGTCTAGAGACATGTTCAATTTATTTTAACTTGAGCGCCGAGTTTTTACATTGCAGTTACATCATGCGCGAGATGTGATGTGAGCGGAGCGGTTGAAGACGTCTGTCTAGCCCATGTTTATGTTGAAAGACAATGGGATGGAAATTGAAGCGCATTGGAATGGAAAAACGTGTTCTGTGTGAGCAGCCTCTATGTATGTTCATCTTTAGGGATGCACAAACTATATACTATGTATAAAGAAATAGCACAGAAAGGAACATGAGCTTCTGACCTCTAAGAGAGTCCCGGTCCTGCCCCAACATAGATATATCCAAAGGCTCTATGTTGGGCCCTGACCCAGTGTCTGATCCCCGGGCCAGGCTCTCAGCTGAGAGCGCCCCTGCTGAGCTCCTCATGGACAGGCCAGAACTGGCACGAGACTCCTCAGAACTGAGACAGAGATTAAGAGAGGTAAAGACATAGTTATAACATCAAAACAGTTTGCTGTATACGTATACGTCAGTGACTGGCTTTTTACTTTTTGTCTATTCCATACTTCACTCCTCTACTACAATGTGATGTCTTTAATGAGCTTCATTTAATGTCTTTTCTCTGCAAATTCTGATATATTAATATATTTATTTAATAAATTAATCAACACATCATATACATTACCAATCAAATCTGTAATTTTTTTTTTTTTTATGTTTTGAAAGAGGTCTCTTATGCTCACCAAGGCTGAAAATAAATAAATCTAGAAGTATTATAGTATTTACATCTCTTTCCTATCACTTGATTATTTAAATGCATATTAAATGCTGAATAAAATAAAACAAATATTAATTTCTTTGGAAAAAAAATCTTACTGACCCAAACATTTTATTGGGAGTGTGATTAATTTGACTGACAGCCCAACTTTTAAAGCCTCCTTATGCCGCAATCCTCAGTTCGATTGGAAACTAAATCCAAATAGCAACAACAATATGGAAATGTTTTATTCTCTATAGGATTGAGTTAAAAAACACACACAGATATAAATAAACTAAATACATAAACATCTCAAGACACCCATTAAAACAGGTTTTAAGAAGTTTTTTTGAGTTTTGATTAGCATCAGATTTTTTTTTAATATAGAGTTGGCAATGGTCCCCTGACATATCTCCCAAGATTACATAGGTCCATTTTCAATTGATTTCATAAAGACCACAGTAAAATTCATAACTAGATTGCGAAGTAACAAACTCCAATTGCATATTGCTTTTCCCTGGTGGAGGATAAACAAAAAGTCAGTGTTTAACACAATTTGGAGTAGCACATTAGTTTTGTCCTTTTTTTTTCCTTCAAGCTAATAAGCGGTGCACCATGCAGACCGGGCGGCTCTGTAAGTCTCCCAGGATTCCTCTTAATGAGCTAAATTACAGTGTATTTAAATATCTTGGGGACATGCATATTTCACAGGAGTAGTCTTGTATTTCCTCGCCTGGTTAGAGTCCCTGAGCTCACACACGGGAGAGGCAAAAGCACCGATAGTCATAAATCTGCATTTACGTGCTCCAACACATACATCTTCCAGATGGCCTGCGGCATGTCAGGTACCTGAATGCTTTAACTTTGAGCTGTGGATGAAAACTTTGATATTCGAGCCTGAATGTGTGTAAAATGGAGATGGAGGTTATAAACATAAAGGGAGAGGCTACAAGATAAAACACGTCCTGGGAAATGATGTACACAAGGAGAGGACTTTGGGGAAAGGTTAATTGTCTTGCCCCGCTCAGGTCAGAGGCCAGAGGTGAAAATGTCAAGGTGTGTGTGACATACCTGCTGTCCTCATCGAGGTCATGACCGAGGCCAACAGGACGCACTGAGGAAGAAGAGGGGCCTGGTTGAGCCAGGGAGTGAGAGGCTAATGATGATGGAGCTGTTGGTGCACTCCTGTGACACACACATAAATACACATAGTGTCAGTTAAACACTGTTTACACACACCAGCCTCAGCCTGTGGTGGTGCTTTGTGCAGAGACGACAACTTTTTTGTATTTTATACAACCACAATAGCTTGTTACAAATCTAGACCATTTAATTGTAGCCATGAAAAATGAAAAACAGTATATAAAAACTAAATACGGTATTGAATTATCAATAAAACATCATTGAAATTTGTTTTTATCTAATTAAATATCTACAATTTCAAGTTTCAACCAACACTATTATTCAAAAGTTTAGGTTCGAAACAATATTTCATGTTTTTTATATTTAACTTTTTTTTTAATTAAAAACCCACTGTAAAAACAGTAATATTGTGAAATATGAGTACCATTTTCTATTTCTATTTTAATATAATTTGTCACGTAATTTATTCCTGTAATGAGAAAGCTGAATTTCAGCAGCCATTACCCCAGTCTTCAGTTTCACATGATCCTTCAGAAATCCTTCTAATATGCAGTTGTGCTGCTTAATATTTTTGTGGAAACTGTGACACATTAGGCTTCTTTAATAAATTGAGAGTTTAAAAGGCATTTCTTTAAAACAGAAACTTTATAAATGTCTTTACTGTCACTTTTGATCCATTTAATGCATCATTGCTGAATAAAAGTATTAATTACTGACCCCAAACTTTTGAATGGTAGTATAAGTTATAATTCTGTTTACATGTGCATCATTAGCTTTGCCATGTGTTAAACACTGAATTCCATTGGAATCGTTATTTGTGTGGTGTGCAGAGCTGTTCCTTATGAAAAATATTCCAAATCAGTCACTTTTGAGGTTCTAGTTGAGTTAGCATACAGTCTTAGAAGGTAGTTGCCTCTGCAAAAAGCAAGGCAGCTCACAACATTTTGGATTGAGCCAATGTTTTGGGGATGTCATCACACACAGTCTTTGAGTAAAACAGACAGCGTTATGTTACCTCTGAAACAGCTCGGCATAAACACCAAGACTCTTTCCACTCAAAGCTTCCCGAATCAGCTTCTGGCGTCTGTGATTGGAAGCCATTTCCTATAAGGTTCACAGACATATTTTGTGCTCACTTAAGTGTTCTGCTATTCCCAGCCATGATAGCTTCTGTGAATTATATATCAAACCAATAATTATGTAATATAAACAGAATCAATAACACTGGACATGCTCTCACTTACTGCAGGGGTCTGCTGAGGGGTCATCTTGGCCTGGATTTTGTTCTGGTAGTTTCTGCTGTAGGAGTCCATGAGGTCAGTGGCCTCTTTCGTGTTGGCTGCCAGTAACTCACCAGTTGCGTCTACAACAGCGTTATGGTTAGGGCACTCCGCCATCGTGAACAGATGTCTGCTGTGGCTGCAGCTGTGAAGTGCTACAGCCTCACACTGAGTGCAACTATTTACAGCTATTTCCTTTATAATCCTGGCGAAGCACCCCGCAGACAAAACTGACTTTATGTAAAGACCCCATGAAAACTAATTAAGAGTTTTGTGGCCTTTAGTCCATGTCTGTTATTTTGGTAACACTTGACAATACAGGTGCACTAACAAGCATTAATTTATCTCATGAAGTTAATCTATGACTCACGAAGAACTAAACCATTCATTAATGATTGTTGATTATATATGAATTGCTATTAAATAAATGTGTCATTTATTATTACATATATTAACTAATTGAGTAAATTAATGTCTTAGTCATGGATTAACTACCAGCAGTCTGTTTTAATGAATCGTTAGTTAGTGATCTGCAAAAATATCAATATGTTCTGACTTTAGTTGTTGAGGCACATGACCAATGTTGGGTGTAATGCATTACTAAGTAATTCACTATTTTCCATTGAAAAAGTAAAGTGGGGGATTACTTAATCTTTCTGTAATTTAATTAGTTACTTCTGATGTAATTGCATTAAATACTGTGTATATAATATAGAACAATTCCATATAAAACAATAGTGGATTTAACTTTAAAATCTAACATCTAATGTTAAAATGCATGCTTTTAATGTACATTTTTTCATTCTCTTCCAACTATATTAACATTGGAAAGAAAAAAAATCGTGCTTGTCAAGTGATTTCATTGGGTGTATGGCAAAGTTGGACTCACTTGTGGAGGTGTTGTCAGGTGTAACTGAGCTGCTGTCATCTCCTCTTCCCTGCTCCTCTAGACCCAGATACTCTTTTACCAGCTGTTTTAGTGTCTGGTAGGCCTCAGCACGATCATCTGATGAGCATAATAGAGTGGTTCAGGGGCCAAAGCCGGAAATGAGTTAGCATTTTTAGCACTTCCGGTTCCATTATCCTCAAGTCAGTGTGTTTTTTGATTGAGTTTTTTTGTTAAATGCATGAAATAAGGTCTGTGAACACAAGATATCTTAAGATATTTTCATGTTTTATTCTACGATATGAAATCCATCAGTAATACCCTCTTGTGATTTTTTTAAAGCTTTTACTTTAAGTGGCTAAATAGGACTAGAAGTCCACTCCTCACTTCTCAACTATTCACAAGTCCACTTCCACAGCCTCGTTGTGCTTATAATTGTGCTCTTGAAAACTATTATATCTTGAAATTTCAGGGAAAACTATTTTAAACAAAAGTTGAAAGAATTGTTGGAAGTGTAGACTATAAACAAACTACACCACTGTGGTGTAGTTTGCTTATTGCCTACGTTTAGCTTTTGACTTCTGCTGATTATATTTACACTTCAAAAATCATGAAAGTTGTGTTCACAAAATTTGTAAAAACCATAAGCTTTTGTTAGTCACAGTCCTTATTTTCTGCAATAATCCATAAGCCAATGGAAAAATCCAATTGTTTTTTAGTCGAGGGAAGCAGGGAGATGCTAACGTCTGGATTGGCTTACAAAAACACGTTATATCTGCAGCACTTGGTAGAAGAGAGCAATCGAGTTTTCATAAAAACCTGAATGAATCTTTGAAAATGTCTTGCTAAGGCTAAGGTTTTATTAGCCTTAATTGTCACTTAGGAGATTCTTACAATTCACAAAGGGAAATAAAAAGTATATTCCTATAGACAGACACAGCGTAACTAACCTACAGTATATGGGTTAATAAAACGCTGTTACCACAAGGGATGATGTTATCAAAGAAGCCAGGCTTTTCTCTGTTGATCTTGGCATACAAATCAATGCGAGACACGGCTGTTTCCATCTGAGCGTTGCTGTAGAATCCTCTTGCTTTCAGAAAGCAGACGTAATTATCAACAACAGTGGGGATCAGCAAGACGTAACGGGGCTCAAAACACGAGTTCTTCAAGCTATACACTCCCTGGTGTTGGAACAAACAAACAAAACGTCTGGTATAATTAACTACTGTGGCAACTGACCAAATTTTGTGCTTGGTCAATGAATGTTAACATGGTGGAACATGTTTCCTTGATGCCATACCTCTAGTTCCATATGCACACAGCAGGCCAGACCTTCACGAGCCACATGCTCAATAGACTCCCGAGACAGGCCATACCAATGTCCTCCATATTGCATCGTCTGGACAAACTGACCCTGACAGTAGGAGAATAAAACCAAAAAAATGCACTGTAATTGGAACATGGCTGTCACAAAACTCAAATGAATCTCTGAATGGGCGTCATCATGGATGTTCAGCACAGATTCACGGGAGAATGACGTGAACTCTTGACCTTTGGGTTGCAAGGGAACATCGTTCTTCTCACACAGACAAACCTCTGACCCCAGTGTCCAACTGCACCTGGGTCCATTTACCAGCAGCAACGCTGTAGTCAAGCTTTTACCGGCAGAAAGCAATTCTCAAACATATGTTTCTACGTCTTTGGTCAAGGTGGCTTTAAAACATCAGTACAAATGCCAACCATGCTCTAATCCTACCCTCTTTTTACTTTAACGGGCCCAGAGAGAAAGCAGGAAAAAGCAGAGGAGCGTTTGCGTCTGCAGAATGCCGACACACATCTGTGTTTGTACGATATAGGTAGGAGAGGTTAGTCTGTAAAACCCGACTCTGTCTCTTCTTCCTCTGTGCTGCCGGCATAAGGTTATAATCGCACATCAAAAGGCTTCCTTCAAGCCTCTATCAATCAATAACACTGGACTTATATAGCAACACTTCAGAGCTAAACGAGATAGTGGCGGCACACACTAGGTGTGCGCTCTCTCAGAAGCACCCGAGGGGCCTGGGGAAAGAGAGAATCTAGGGTGAATTCTTTCCCCTCTTCACATTTTTGGCATGTCATTGCTTTATAGACCAATATGGCCTCTGGGAGTCTGTTTCTGCAGATGAATGGGCATAAAAACTGTAACACAATAGTCCACAGTTGTGAGTAAAATTGTGCAAAAGCAGATCAGCTGTCTGACTCAAGACTTTACCATTTGAATCATGTTCTGAAATTCTTCCTCGGTGACAAAGTGATAGTCTGATCCATCCTCTTCCCCATAATAGGGCCCCCTGGTGGTGTGGCAGGCTCTACAACAAACAAATCGATTAAAGAAACTAGAATCCAACATTCTATCCAAGTACAACTATTCATGTCATCTTGAAAAAAGTCCTATATTCTCTCCAATCACAATATATACGCAGAAAAACGAAATATCGCAATGTAAACTTTCCCCAATATTTATTTATTCGTTTTTTATAATGCACCCTAAACTGACACTTACCCATAAGCAAAATAGTCTCTGAATTCCTGGCACAGTTTATGGGCAAGTTCCCTCTTCCCACAGGCCTGTGGGCCAGTTAGGACCAGCATGGGGTATGGAGCATCCAGACTGGGGAGAGTACTTATGGAATAAAATGCAAAATTAGCTTAATGCTGTTGTAGTGAACTGCTTGAACTTCCTGTGAGTTCAGCTTATAACTAACTGTGTGACTTCAAATAGCCTCACTACATAGCTCCAGATTCATTTTAGTTCAGATCAGAGCTCTTTGAGTAGTTTCAAGGGCTTTCTGCTTGAGGAAAGTGGCCTTTGTGGACTCGACAGGCCCGTAATATGAAGAGGAAAGCAGATCGAAAAGTCGCACCTGTCAAAAATAACCTGCGGTTGCATGAGCTGGTACATCAAGTGGGTCATGTGATCTCTGGCTGCGATCACCTCCAGAGGAGGGTCGTACTTGTTCACAGCAGACACCTGAAATTGAAAGACAACAGCAATGTGATTCTCTATTCAACCTTGCCATGATGGTTCAATTACATGCTTTATTTTCCAACAAACTTTCAGAGCTTCCAAGTTACTTTCTAGTTCTTTTCTGTTCAATTCAGATCCTTGAACCCTGAGATGTGGACTCCAACCAGCATTATGGTTGGAGTAACACTATTCAAAATGTGTGTTTTTTTTTTTTTTTGGTGTGCAACAATAGGCTTCCTCCTAACATCTTTTAGTTTAACAACTAGATCACCTTCTCCTCTGCAGTTACAGTGCTCTGGTCCAGAAGTATGAGGTGCTGAAGGAGGAAGATCACAGCCAGTCTATAGTAATCCTGGTTCTGCAAGAAGCCAAATGGCTTTGAGTATAAGGTAATTATGACTTTAGGACCATTGTTACCTATGCTGTGGAGTTGAGATGTTTATGGTGGCCTTACCTGCACTGGATTTCTCAGGAGATTAATTTCTCTCAGCAAAATCAGGTCATGCAAATGTACAGCCTCCTTTATCTCACTGATCTGATATACAAGGAACAAAAATCAAGTTTGGAGTAATTTTGTTGAGTGAAACAAGCTCAAAAGTACAAACACTGTCACTGAGGTGGTACAAAAGGTACAAAAAAATATTTACTCCTAATATTAGTGCCACATATACACCTGAAGAAAAATATGTACAAATATTGTACTTTCTAGATCTAAAAGATGGATATTAGTACCTTTGAGTAGAATCATGTACCCTTAAAATACTACTATGAATCTTTTAGGAGTAGATAAGGTACAAAGTCGTCCTTTTAAGGGTAAAGCCCCAGTGACAAGCAGTTTTTTTTTTTTTTTTTGCACATATATTTTCTGACAGATTTTAGACTTCCTAACCATTTTCACTTGTCTAGACTGGTTTCTTTTGGTTGGCAAAGTTCCGTATAACATCAGAGCCATTTGCATAACATAATATGACAGAAATATGACAGCTCCTTTACCAGATTGCTCTCAAGGTTGAGAGTTCCCAGGAGATGGAGGTTCTGGAGACCCGAGAGGCTTTGAATCCGGTTACAGGACAAATCCAGAACTTGGAGGTTGCGAAGAGTCTGGAGATTCTCAATCTTGTGTATCACATTCACCCTCTTAAAACACACATATACAATTATCATTTCGATATCGCAAAGAACAGTCACTAAAATTCTCTGCACGGTTATGTGCTATTTCTATATGGCTGTGACTGTGTGATTGACAGGTGAGCTCAGTTAATTCAAGGCTGGTGGGTAGGGACTGACAGATGAACATCTGTAAGATGTAGCGAGTGCATATCAATGAACAAGCGACTATCCTAACGCCCGTCTCACCTCCCTTTTCCTAGCCTTCGTATTAGGTTTGTATGGTTAGAATTTCAGTACAAATGACCAAAAACCACACTATAACAAACAAACAAAAAAAACATCTGGTAAAACCAGCAAAACTTTAACCGTATTTCAATATTTCTGACAACTCAAAAATGGAAATGGGTCAAATTGACCAGCAACATAATATGAGTGCCAGAAAGATTCCAGCTTCCAAAGCCCTGGCCTTACAATACCCCGATCCCTGGCACCAAACAGCAGGAGACATGACCATGAGGGGCTCTGGAAGCTCCAGATCCAAAGTGTGATGGGTGTAAGATGAACAAGCTGACAGGCGCACGCTGTTCAGGGTCTCAGAGCAACAGGGGGCGGACAGGTTCAGCGCGTGGGAGGCTATGTATGAGCTAGGTTTTTTTTTGTTGAACGGGGTCCAGGCTCTCTCACACCAGCAGCTTGGCCTCATGGGGACATGGACACCAAAGGACGCGGCGCTGCTGACGATGAAGAATCTCTTTGATAAAGGACAGCATAAACATCCTTCAGCTGAGTGGCAAAGGTCTGGTGGCATGCTGGCCTGCCATATGGTGGGCTTCAACACCAGGCTTTGTTTTATTTTCCGAAAAGGCTGGAGCTTAATCATGCATACTGTCTGAAAAACACACAGTTAGGGGATGGTTCTGGGGAAAAAAAACAGTAACTGTCAACGATATCAAAATGGTAGAAAGACGTGCCAAAACAAGTGGCTGTAGTGTTGCCCACACTATCACAGACAGCGAGCATGGCAACCTTTCTAAAAGTGTTGACACAACAACATAATCTGGAAGAGGATGACAGGTGACGGGGAGATACTATGGGGGGAGCAAAAAACATGTCAACAGGTTATGCAGTCTGACGCTAATTAATCCAACAGAGACTCGTAAACACTTCGGGGAAAGACAAGGAAGACCTCACATTTCTCTATTCCAATCTGAAATTAAAATCAAGCGTGATTACATTTATTTATCGCCCCATCATGAAGACGGTGACATATTTTCCCAAACAGAAATTAACAATTTAGAGTTTCTTATTCAGTACCCATTTTCATCCTCAAAACACACATTAATTAATCTTGCAAACCTGCTCTTAAGTAAATATTTTACAAATTACACTCATATTTTATTCCTCTCTGCACTAATCATCGGGAATAAATTAGCTGTGTTAAATGGATGTTGCTGTTTTTATAAATGTCAGTAGTTTGTGTGTGTGTTTAAGATAACTGATGGTACCAGACAAAGCACTCTGAGGGGCAGATGGTCCAGACCGCTGATACGGGAGATGTTGTTATGGGCCAGGCTGAGGTGTGAAAGTCTTTTGCAATTTTCCAGTCCACTGATGGCACTAAATGAATTATCTGAACAGCGAGGAATGGTCAAAGAATGCTTTATTTTGAACAAATCCATTCATTGAAAGTCAAGATGAATCACCCTAGATACTTTTTAATTACACATTCCAGGTCTTATTGTGATTGTAATTTATCAGTGCATGCTATAGAAAAACAAAAGGTTCATCAATGCCATTCATTTTGGTATATGACAGCCACTTTTTTCCTATCCAATCAATTCCCGATGGATATTTCAATGGTTCACTTTAAACATTCTATTAACTATAAGTAACTTTGCGATGAGTACATTGAGTATTAGTAGACTGTCTGCTTAATATCTTCTAACACTTTATTTTGATGCTCCCCAAAATACATTCTCACTATACAGTAAGTGACTTTGCAAGTATGTCAACTTATTATACTACCTAAATCTAACTTACTACTTACAGTCTACTAATATTTTAATGAGAGTTAGTTGACATGTAGTTGCAAAGTTACTTATAGTCAGGGTGGGAATTATGTAATTTTAGGGGCAGGGCCATTTGGCCTCCAACTTTTCTTATTTTTTTTTTTTTTTTTTTTTAGGGGCACCAAAGCCATATGACAGTGCACAAAGGCCATTGAGTACAATTTGATGGTTTTCCCATTCAGATTAATACCATAACATCCTAATTTAGAATAAGACATGAATTATGACTTTTTTAATAAAAATAAAAATTTTAATGAGAGAGAGAGAGCGCCATTACATTCTAGAAGGTAAAAAAATACCAGACACCAAATATAATATTTTAATGCAACGATGATAAAGTCTATCGATTATCATAACATTATATATGATCTATTATGAAAATGCCTGACATGGCTCGAAGAACACAGGTTGGTAAGTCAAATATCATTGCAAAAATGTTTATTGTCTTCAAAACGACATAATTTGCATGTTACAGCGATGTGGTAGCTTGTTTGTGGCCGGCGATTTGGGATTTCTGCATTGTTGAACACTCTTCTTCATGTGTTCCGCACATCAATAACTTATACAGTGCTCATAATAATGATTACATCGACGCATCGGGCTATAAATTCAATAAAATATTATCCCTGTCAATAGAAATCTGATGTAAATTCGCCAAATCTACACACTTTTGAACTAAAAGCCGTGAGGGGCGTTCCACGAACTAATTGAAGTTCAGAGACTTCTTGGGTGGCTCGCTGTTATAGACCATTTCACAAGATGTAAACAACACTGGTCCAGAAGCACTTCCTGTTTTAGTTTGTAACTGTTTTCTTTATTTCACATGTAAAGAAAACATCTTAAAGATGTTTGTTTAACTTTTTGATTCAGTTTTAAATGTTCTGTTGGTTGTATTTTATCCCAGCTTTTATGTAGTGTTAAAAAACTGAAACAGGAAGTGCTTCTGGACCAGTGTTGTTTACATCTTGTGAAATGGTCTATTCAAAGCAAGCTCTCTATGCCGCACTGGCGCTTTATACATGGAACTTGGACAGGGCCAGGGCACACAGGCCACTGTGGCCGTAGGATGATTATTATTATTATTTTTTTTTCACGGGGCATGACGGTATAATTCCCAAAGCCGACCATCGAAATAGTGTTACCCCGCCCTATTCAGTTTGGAAATCCATTACTGAAGTAAAATGAATTGCGAATGTTGTGTCATGCTTTGCAACCTTAAAAAGGATACAGTCGAGAATCAGTTTGCACAAAGAAGAATATGCAGAAAGATCCTTCATAACTGCAATCTGGTTGTGTGAAAAATTCACTTCCTGCAAAAAGAAAAAAAAAAAAAAACAACAAAAAAACAAAAACAACTTTGAACTTTTTAGAGATCACTTTTTTTTTTATAAAACGCATCTAATATTAATAGTGAAATAATAGTAAAAAATTCCCAGCAATGCATGGGAAAAATAAACGTCATATGACATCACAATGCTCTGTACTGAATTGAATCACCTTGAGATTTTTTGGTGGCTGGAATCCAAAGAAATCAGTGAGTTGGTTGTGGGAAGCATCTAGTATGATGAGGTGTGGCATGTGACTCACGCAGGATAGATCTACCAGTCACAAAACATTAGGCAGAAAGAGCAAGAGAAAGATGGATGACAAGCATCTGCACAGCTGAGATTATTTGTCCCGCTACCAAGCAACCATGAAGGGGACGGATGAAGGAAATTCCGGCAAACATTTTCAACAAAGAGGATATTATCTGCATTAGCGGAAGACAAATATGAGCAGGTCCGAAACATGACAGCAAATTTCAATTCACCATATAGTTTGCTTTTAACACAAACATTAAGCTGGTGTAAACCTACCTTTGATTTTATTGTAGGGAAGCTCTAGCTTTTGTAGATAGATGTAATTGCATAAAATGGAGACATTTTTCAAGCCTCGCCCCTGTGGCAAAACACAATCAGAAATTCAGTTAAGGTGGCAATAAAATGTCATCCGGTAAAACCCTGAAACTAGAGGAGAGTATGGCGGATTAAAAAAGGATGTAAACTAATTTGGAGGCCACTTCTGTTTTTCTCCAGCGAAGTCATGCAACTAAACAATATCAGTGCTTCCAGAAAAAACTATATTAATATTCTACCCCAGAGCTCTCTCGAGTAAGCCTGGGAAATTTTATTATGGAAAATATCAATTGTTGCATAGTGATGTAACATTCTCTCTCTCTCTCTCTCTCTCTCTCTCTCTCTCTCTGTGTGTGTGTGTGTGTGTGTGTGTGTGTGTGTGTGTGTGTGTGTGTGTGTGTGTAGATCAGATTGTGGGGAGCAAATATTCTCAAATTGACAATAAAACCACTTTTATTGTGGTGACCAAGCAATAAGAAACATAGTAAATGATGTATTAACCCACTTAACAGTCAAAACTGTGATTTATACCCATCAAAAAACTATAATAATATATATATATATATATTATTATTACTATTAATTATTAATTAATATGGTCATGTGACTGTTACACAAGGCATGATATTGATAATTGATAATTAATCAATATTGATAATATTGATTAATTGATAGAAAATGTTATTAAGTCAGTATAACATTACAAGGCAATGGAACAATGACAATACAAAAACAAATATTAATGTGTGCGTGTTGATAACTCACTGGCACAGAGAGGCATAGGTAAGTGTGCTGGAGTCCTGTAGCAGACTGTCCCAAGTTTGACAGGCATTTAAACACCTCGTCCTCCGTCAGTTCACCATCATTCTCCATTAGAAAAGAACAATAGAAGGAAAGCATAAACATTTTAATGATGGCTACAAAGAGTTAAGTACAGAATACATGAGTAAATAACCATATTTGAGGGCTGTTACCTCCATTGTTGTTGTGTATGACTGTGCCCCCTCTCTTCTTTTGCTGTCTCTATGGTTTCCTGTCTCCAGAGAGCACCGGTTATTACTAGAGGAAGGAAGGAATCTAACATGTTCAGCTTAACACAAACGCCAAAGATGGAATATTTGACGACATTAATAACTAATACAGCTTAAGTTTTTCCCTCCTAAATGGATGAAAGTAAAGCCGGACTTTCTGTGAGAACTAGGAAAGCAAGGTTGAAGTAATTTGCACGCGCATCGGTTGCCTGGTAACCATGCATAAACTAAAGCAGCGCAAGCGTTTTACACATGCGCGGACGCTACGACTCAGTTATCTGACTCATGTTGTCAAAACACGATGATCATATAAATACAGAAAAACATACAATTAGTTATATCTATTCATATACAGTCATAACTTGTGAATTATATAGTTATAGAATGCGTTATATTTAATGAAGGATGCATTTCTAATTATGGCGTTTATATTTTTATACAAAAAATATATTTAATACTAAATGTAATCAAATGTGTGTATAGGCTATTTTCTTAGTATATATACTTTGATAAGAACTTTGATAGTATGAAAGCAAAGTAATGTTCAGGCTTTTTTCCCCTATTATATACCTTTATTTTTATTTTGACATAAACATCTGCAAAATTCAGTTCAAATCCAGTAGTCCAGGGCTGTGAAAGGCTTCTCAGGATTAAATACTTTTAAGCAATCAATTGAAATTTACAAGCATGTACAATCCCTTTAGCGAACATCTCAAATGTTATTAAATGCTACACAACAAAATGCATTACTAAAAAAAAAACAAAGGCATGAAATAGTGTTGATGATCCACCACAATATTGTGCAAACCCCATTATATTCTGTTGCAGTGAGGTCTAAAAGAATATTATGGTTGAGGATGCAGGTACAGTATAATGCTAAAAGGAGTGCTTGAGTCAACATTTTGAACCAAATAGCACTTAAAACACACACTTCTATGTCTTTAGTATGACTCATCTTACTAGACACATTACAGGCATAACAAAACAAGGCAGACATGACATTTCTAATGCCTAACCATTCCTGTAACACATCTTCAACATCCAAACAGGATTTTTATGCTGTGTTTCTCTCTTTGGCAACCTGGTGGCAATTATTGATTCAAGTGGATGAGTCATTTTGATGGATTGCTCGGTTGGCTTCCTGCTTAACGCCTGTGTTCTGTATCGATGGCTTTCTCTCTCATTCTATTATTCATAATTAATGAACTAAAAATAGCCTAGAACACAGAGTATGAGTGATCTGTGTGTTTTTTGTGCAAGTTTGAGCGAGGAGCCGTGAATAAGACAAAAAGATCAGATCCAAATATAAGTTTTAGTAGACATAGTTTTATATCCACTCTTAGAAACCCATCTGATTAAACAGCCAAATAATCCACAGATCCAATGATGAAAGTGTCATTAAAACTTTATAATGTCACAATCAATGTCTGTCATAATGATGACGGGGTTATATGGAATAAACAAAAACAAACACGCACACACAGGTAGGGAGCAATGTAAGAAATGCTAAACGGGTTTAGCAATTCCCATTTCCTTCTCTTGAGAAAGAAGAACAAATCAACAAGCGGCGAATGAGGGGTTTCTTTTTTTGCCTGATAAAAAAGCCTGGCATTCTAATCTGGCATCTGTTATTCCAGACACAGGCTGCGGGCCGGGCAGGGAGACGGAGTGCAGGAAGATCTATAATTGAGAGCAGCGGTTTGATAAAGTAAGAAAATGAGACGAAAATGTCCCCAAGCCACAGTGAGAGAATCCTTCCTCTCAGTCTGAAAGGTATCGTCTGGTCTAACCAGACCAATACATGGGATTCATTTATTAGACCGTTTCTACTGCGAGCATGTGTGTCTGTGTGTGCATTGGTGTGCGGAAAGCCCTGGTTTCCCCAGGTACTTTACAAATATATATATATATATATATATATGCATAAAAAATTAAAAAAGCAACAAGACGAAATGAAACCGATATCAAATGACCACTATGATGTTTGCTTGAAAGAGTGATTGACTCAAAGCATGTGACAGTAACGAGCGGCAGTCCCTTTCAGAGCATTGTTGGATTTAAGTTTAAACGCGCGACTCTAGACCGTAGTGATCTTCTTATCCTTGGTAGCCTGTTTAATAGCGGCCTGTTCGCATATGATCTCTTTGAGGCGCTGCAGCCGCATGTTCTGAACGGTCAGGTCTCCCACGCCTGTCTGGCTGCGGTGGAGGAGACTCAAAGCATTGATGTACTCCAGCTCTGTGTAGCGCACCCCTTGATCAACCACCAGGTTTAGCAGCTCGTCTGCTGTGTTGTACAGCATCTCATAGTACTGCCTGCAGAGAAACACAAGGAAAGAGTTTGTGTTATTTCATTTGAAAGTGTTGCTGATCTTTATTCATGGATAAACTCACGTTTTTGCATTTGCAAAAGTTTTTTTCATGACAATATAACAGCTTTATCATAACTCTGTGAGAGCAATATAAATTCATTAACACTTGGTGTATATATAGTGCAAAGCTAGGGCTGTCAAACAATTAATTGCGATAAATCGCATCCAAAATAAAAGTTTGTGTTTACATAATATATGTGGGTGCACTGTGTATAATTATTTTGTGTATATATATATATGAAGAGTTCAGATGCAAAAGCCTCTAAGTGCCATTTGAAATTTTCTTCCAGAATGATAATTTTTATCAAGCTTGTATATTTAAGTTCAGTGATTTCACTTAAATGGCAATTATAATTACCTATTAATTGTTATTTATGTGAAATTACTGAACTTAAATATACAAGTTTGATAAAAATCATCATTAAAGAAGAAAATTTCAAATGGCATTTAGAGGCTTTTGCATCTGAACTCTTCATATATATATATATATATATATATATAAATACATACATATGCATGTATATTTAAGAAGAAAATATTATTTATATATAAAATATTTATATATAATATAAATTCTATATAAATCTGTATATACATGAAAATATTTCTTAAATATATATATACAAGCATGTGTGTGTATTTATATATATAAAATAATTATACACAGTGCACCCACATATATTATGTAAACACAAACTTTTATTTTGGATGCGATTAATGGCGATTAATCGTTTAACAGCCCTAAAGCATTTTAATTTAACCAGAAATAATCTAGCATTGGAGTTTGTAAAAATAAGATAATAAAGATTAAAATAAAAATGTAAATCATCTTAAAATAAAGTGTAATCAAATGTTAAATTGTAAGAATATAAGCATGGGAGTAATTATCAAATTAAATGATAGTTCTGTCAACTGGGCCGAAACACTCTTACACAGTCCTTACTGTTCTTTATTGTGAATTCCTGCATTCACAAAACGTGTTGAGAACATCAGACATTTTTTTTTACACAGACCTTTTGGCCTAAACATGCTGTTGACCAGCAGGATGGGAAAACATACATTAAACATTAGACATATAGTTCAAGGAGACACTTACACATAAGTATGCATACACACACCCACCCACACAAAAAGGGCTTACAACTTCTATTTCTGCAGCAGAGGCACATTTGTAACAGGGGTGATAAGAGCTGAATGTGTTTTGACCCCATCAGAGCAGACGACTCCTCCAAATCTCTCTCTCTCTCTCTCTGCATTACTCAGGCACACAGAAAGGCCTTAGCCAGCAGGACTCTCTCTAACTCCCCTATCAAGCAGGCACACTCGTCCAGGTGCTCAGAGACTTCTGGCTGCACTCTAAATGAGCCTAAGAGCCCATTTTACCTCTCACTTTAAAGGTGCTCCATACAGAGCAAACATTGGAAGAAAAAGCCAATTTGAGTCTTTTCATGATGGAGCACATGCACATTTTAAAGCCATGCCAGATATCATAAGGGCTTGAGGTGATGAACTTCTGGAGAACATGCAGCTACGCATCTAGATGCTTTGTGGCTGTGATCTTTACCATAAATGCACTATATATTTATATATTTTTTTGATGTTGTAAACTAAAATAATTGATCTTATTTCAACTTACTTGCCTTTCTACTTCAAAATTTCACCTATACTTGCCATTGCTTTAATTATTTGTAAAATGTACTAGCAATTTGTGAGTGAAAGTTATTTCTACACCACTTTTTTCAGTGCAGAGAATCTCCAGTCTTAGAAACAAAAGTTCAATGAGGTTCTATACATAAATAAACCTAACATTCCTGATTCACTTTTAAAGAACACTTGTGCCAAAGGATCTATATAAGGATAAATGTCTTAAATAATTGCACAATATTTCATGTTTAATATTTTTTTTCTAGTGATAAGTGGTTTCATTCCTAAAATTTGACTCAATTATTTAAAACTAAATCCATAAAATGAATCCTAAAAGATTCTATAGAATCTTTTCTTCAAAGGCCTTGATTCAAGCAAAAGCAAAGATCAAACTGGCAACATCCTAGCATCCTAGCATAATAATCTAAAAGTATAACTGAAATTAGACCAACGTCACTTTTGAAGTGTGCAGTTTAAATAACCTGTTTAAATGATTAACAGTCCACTTGCTGAATAGGGTTCGCTAAATGAAAGACAGAAACAAACACGCTCAAACATCTCACAGACCAGCTTTCTTCTACTAAACCTCTGTGAAGAATTCTCTAAGAACTTGGAAGTAATGGTGTTGCCCTTTCGCCTATAAACTGCTGAGCTTTAATGCTGCAGATTAACACTAACGTGGAAAATCGAGTGATCACAGCATATTCAGCCAGTAAAAAGTACAGATTCAACCCATAAGATGCTGAAAAGCAAGCCAAAAAGTGTGAATGTGAACACATGTGCACCTGCAGGACAGAGAGAGGGCAGTTCCATTAACCCCTATTCATCTCTGACAGTGAAAAAAACACAGCCATTTATAACAGGCCTGACAGTACAGTGTCCCAGTAACCCTTACTGTACCAGGCGGTTAATCCACCAGACCTGTGCTGTCTGCTCATTAGGGCTCAAAGCAGGACAGTCTCATATACTGTACAGCACTTCATTTGACATCTGAAATTAACATTTTAAACATAACCCCACTTAAGGCCACCTTTATATAATAATATAAAACAAATGAATATATATATATTTATATTTATAATTATGATCCACCATGGTACCTATAATTATAATTATTTATATTATAATTATTATTAAAATATAATATTATGGATTTTCTAAGTTAAAAAATATATATATATATATATTTCTTTGTGGCTTTATTTTATTTTTATTTCAGTTTTAGTAATTCTAGCACTTCAATTTAAACTTTAGTTGTCAGTTTTGAACTATTTATCTTATTTAATATTAATATTTATTTAAATTAATGAAAAACTTTTTAATCGTTTTAGTTTACAAAACAGGTTTTGAACAATCTGTATAATATAATATAATATAATATAATATAATATAATATAATATAATATAATATAATATAATATAATATAATATAATATGAAGTGGATCAAAAAAGTTATTCAAAGATGCCCTAAGACAAGAACTGGTGTTGTTAAAAATTCATGTATAACTGATGAAACGTTTCGATCCACTTCAAATGTTGACTACTGTATTTCCGGTGTCATGGCGGCAGTATAGTATAACTCGGCGTCCACCTCCCCTCAAATTTGAAATAATTTAATGTCTGTGTGGTCATTTTTTCCACTTCTCTTCCTTCCCCTTTATATCTGACCGTCAACTTTAAAAAAAAAAGAGAGGAAAAGGGGGAAAAAAAAGAAAAGAAAGTATAGTCGGGACTAAATGCGAAAAACAAGACAAACCATTGCTGCGCAGAGAAGCGCGATGGATGAACTTCACGGAGAGCTCGGTGAGCAAAATGCAGCTCTGGTGAAAGTAATGGAGGTGACCATGGCGAAATACTTTAAAGAGGCTGACGAGAAATCAGAAGTCCGCTTCAATAGACTTGAGAAACGAATTGATAATATGCACGCAACTCTCTCGCGGCACACGGAAGAGATAAAGAGCATTCACACTGAATCGGTGAACCTCCGGGAACGTGTGGCTAATGTGGAAAGATCGGCTGCCCTAAGTTTGAAGAATTTACAAACTTATGAAGCTAAACTAACTGAGATGGAAGACAGGGCACGCCGGGATAATTTGCTCGTATTTAATCTCAAGGAAAGAGTTGAAGGGGCGAATGCTCGCGCCTACCTGATGGATAAGATCTTGGAATGGTTTCCTGCCCTCGAATCCTCGCGGCCTGAGCTGATGAGGTGTCACCGCCTGGGTAAACCTCCTACGCATGGTTCCGCAAAGACCCGTCCTCGTCCGCTTATGGTTAAGTGCCTCCGTTTTACGGATCGAGACCGCCTGCTTGGTGAGGCGAGGAAAAGCCCTCCTGAGGTGGATGGCGAGCTACTGACATTTACTGCAGATTATAGTGAGCCCACAACAAGGCGTCGGAAGCCGTGCTATAAGATCATGTATGATGCCCGCTGCCTTGGATTCGAGGCCTTTCTTCTCTATCCAGCTACAATTAAACTTTCACGGGGGAAAGAAATGTACACGTTTCAAGAGGTGAGCGAGGCTGAAAAGTTCGTTGCTTCCCTGAAGGACTAAACCATTGGCTCTGAGGATAAAAGCTACGAAGGGTAAGACTGATCTAAGAACTCTATCTAAGCAATAGTTCCTAAGAGCTGCTCGAACCGCTGTGCTATATGGCGAAAAGTTCGTTGCTTCCCGGAAGGACTAAAACATTGGTTTGGAGGATAAAAGTTACGAAGGGTAAGACTGATCTAAGAACTCTATCTAAGCAATAGTTCCTAAGAGCTGCTCGAACCGCTGTGTTAAGGCGTCTTTCGTCTTGTTTTTCCTTTCTATATCTGGATATGAGCTGTCCATATGTTGTTTTTTTTGTTGTTGTTTTTTTTTTCTGTTGTTTTTTTATATTTAGGGCATATTTAGTGGACAGCAAGCTTTTATGTTAAGTGCTATGGTTAGAATGTCTTGAGAATAATATTAGTGTGCTTAATTAACTATGGTGCTGACCCACAGCATAAAGGCAACCTTATATTTGATCTGAGGGTGGTGGGGCTGTGACTGTCTTCCAAGATGACTGGTATATTTTCTGGGAGGGTGGGCAGTCTTCTTTCTTTTTTGAGAGGACTCTGGATGGTCAAGGCTGAGTATTTTTTGTTTGTTCAGATGTTTGTTATTGTTGTTGTTTTTTCTTTTTTCTTTTTTTTTCTTTTTTTTGTGTGCCTGTATTGTTGTTATTATTATTATTTTTATGATCATGTCTGTGTGGGTATGTATGGGGTATGTGTTGGGTGGGGGGATTCTGGATGCCGACCCGGACATTGTGCCTATCGAGACCTTATTTTTTTTTGCTCTTGTCTGGTTAATTTATATTTATGTGCAAAATTACAATATGAATAAATATGAGTACTATTAATGTTATGTCATGGAATGCACGGGGCCTTAATTCTCCCCAGAAGCGTATAAGCACCCTGAAGCTTCTTTACAGAAAGAATATTCATTTTGCTTTTATTCAAGAGTCGCATTTACTTGTAGCTGATGTACATAGATTCAAGAATAAACACTACCATGTGGTCGCTTCCTCATGCTATATTAAGAAGAGCAAAGGTGTTCTCATAGCTGCAAAATGTGACTTAAATTATACAATTCTGGGCACAGGGGGATCCGATGACGGTCGAATTACATTTTGCAAAATAGTGTATAATGGTATTAAAATTGCACTGATGAGCGTTTATGCTCCAAATTGCTTTGATCAGCACTTTCATAACTCATTGGCCTCTATTTTAATGGATCTTCCAGAGTTCCAGCTCTTGATAGGAGGCGACTTCAATGCTGTATGGCTTCATGATATTGATAGAACAGGGGCAGTAGAGAGCAGAGATCAGCGATTAGCATCTATTGCATTGAAGAAATTGTCTACTGATTTTGGAGTGATTGATACTTGGCGGATGATGAATCCTTCTTCTAGAGAATTTTCCTTTTTCTCATCTCGCCATAAATCTTTTTCTAGAATAGATTACATCTTCTCATCCAAAACTCTCTTCAATGTCATTTCCAGCACCGAAATGATCCCAATGGCTTTGTCCGATCATAGGATTGTCTCATGTAGTTTTTCATTAAAAGCTGCTCAATCCAGGGCAGTTCGTTGGCGTTTTAACACATCTCTGCTCCAGAACAATATTTTTATACGTGAGCTGGAGGCGGAGCTGGAGGAATTTATTAAAATAAATGGCCCTTCAGTTGATGACCCACGAGTGCTGTGGGATGCGGTTAAAGGGTGCATCAGGAATAAAACTATTTCTTTTGCATCCCATATTAATACATCTAAAAAACATCAAATAAATTGCTTGGAATCAGAAATTGCAGCTCTTGAACAAGAAATTCTAAGCAATCCCTGTTCGGAAAATATTTGTAACCGACAGAAATTAGTCAATGAACTTAGCAGCTTGCTAATAAGGGAAGCAGAATTTAATATTCATCGTACTAGGCAAAATCACTACTGTAACAGTGCTCGTCCCGGCCGTCTGCTCGCTTATAAATTAAGGAAAAATGATGATCTAGCAAAGATACCAGCTATAAGGACTCAACAGGGGGATATAACATCTGACCCGGAATGCATCAATAGCACTTTTCAATTATTCTATCAAAATCTCTATACGTCAGAGGTGCATCATGATGATAGAGCCTGTTCTGAATTTTTTAAATCTTTACATCTACCTAAATTGCCTCCTGAGGCTGTTTGCTCCCTAGAGGCACCAATTCAGTTAGAAGAATTGAGTTTAGCTATTAAGGCAATGAATAAAGGCAAGTCTCCGGGCCTGGATGGTATACCACCAGAACTGTTTGAGACTTTTTGGCCTCAGCTTGGTCCTTTATTGTTGAATATGCTAAACTTCTCTATTGATAGAGGCTCTTTCTCTGCTAGCTCAAATGTTGCAATAATATCTCTATTACTTAAGAAGGACAAGCCACCGGACGACTGCTCTTCCTATAGGCCACTAAGTCTTCTGAATTGTGAAGTCAAGCTATATGCCAAGGTTTTAGCTACACGCTTAGAACGATATATGACTTACTTGGTTCATCATGACCAAACTGGGTTCATCAAGTCTAGATTAGCATCGGATAATGTCCGTCGCTTGCTTCATATCATAGACTTTGCTTCCAATTCAGAAGATCAAAATGCCATTGTCTCTTTAGATGCCGAGAAGGCTTTTGATCGGCTGGAATGGGGTTACCTGTGGTCTGTTCTTCGGGCCATGGGTTTTGGTGATAGTTTTATCTCTATGATAAAGTTGTTGTATACCAACCCCTCTGCAGTCGTCATAACAGGCAGCAACTGTTCAGCTAGGTTTCCAGTTTCAAGATCGTCTCGTCAGGGTTGCCCTCTATCGCCACTTTTATTTACTTTATCTTTGGAACCTGTTGCCCAGGCAATACGGCAGTCGGAGGCTTTGGAACCAATTATTATTCAAGATACACTACATTGCATTTCTTTGTATGCAGACGACATTCTGATTTTCACAAAGAATCCTTCTAGAACCCTTCCACATCTTTTTAAAATTTTTGAGAACTTCAGCAGTATTTCAGGTTACAAAATAAACTGGACAAAATCGGCTTTAATGCTGTTGGGGGGACTGGATGACCAAATGCCACTGTTTAATATTCCAGTTGTTAGTAGCTTTACATATTTAGGAGTGTCCATCAGTCCCTCACTCAACTTGTTAACTGCTGATAATTATAATAAAGTTCTAAAGAATGTGGAGGGTGATTTGAATAGATGGGGGATGCTCCCTACTTCTTTTCAGTCAAGAATTTCAGTTATTAAGATGAACATTTTGCCTCGTGTTAATTTTGTGAGTAGTATGATCCCCCTAGCTCCACCGGGTGGTTACTGGAAGAAGCTTCACTCAATCATTAGTCTTTATTTATGGAATAGGAAAAAACCCAGAATTAAAGCATCTACTCTACAAAGACATAGATCATCAGGAGGCGTTAATTTGCCCAATTTTGAGTGGTATTCCTGGAGTTTTGTTCTGCGCTCACTTGCTATATGGAGGAATCCAGAAATTTTGGTCTCATGGCGTCCAATTGAAGAACGCTTAACTTATCCATATTGCCTGTCTAGTTTGGTATTTTCTAATATACCCCTTAGTACAGTTAAACGTAATTTTGGGCCAATAATTTCTTATTTTTTTACAGTATGGCATAAAGTACACCGACTTGCTAAAATCCCAAACACATTTGTTGCCCAATCTCCTATTTTCAACAATCATTTACTTTTAATTGAGAAGAAACCGATTGTGTTCCCTCAGTGGAGCAATAGAGGGGTTTATGTCCTCAATGATATCATAGGGGAACAAGGTCTCCGTGCATTCCATGACTTGAAGAAAGCATATAACTTACCGGGCACTTCTTTTTTTTTTTATTTACAATTACGCACAGCAATGTGCGCTCAGGGCGTTCCTTGGGGTATTAAGTTGGGGAATCATCCCCTTCACGAAATTTGTGCCACTAAGGGTAAAATTAAAGGTATCGTCTCAGAGGTATACAAGTTTATAATTACAGCTTCTTATAAGCCTTTATCTCTTTTTAGACTCTGGAAGACCGATATCGACATTCCTGAGGATCTAGATTGGGGTGCGGTTTGGTCAAATATCTCTTTATCATCTAGAAACCCTGACCATCAAATGATACATTACAGATTGATTCATAGATTTTACTTAACCCCACGAAGATTACAGCAAATGAAACTTAGAGACAACCCATTTTGTGATTTTTGCTCAGACAATACAATTGCTACTTATTACCATATGGTGTGGCAGTGTCCAGAGGTCAATAGTTTTTGGCATAGTATTTCATCTATTTTGTCAAGTATTTTGAAAAGACCCATTCCTCTTTCACCATGTTTGTTTCTGCTCAATGATACATCGTCTTTAAATTTAACTATTAATAACAGACGTCTTCTCTTGGCTGGTTTGACAGCCGCTAAAAAAATGATAGTTTGTCGCTGGAAACCACCACATACATTGTTAATGAGTAAATGGTTATTTTCTTACCGGGAAATTGCTCAACTAGAGCTTTCTACAGCACGTTTACATTTTACAAAATCCTTTAATATTGATTGCTGGTTAGAGCTATTAGAAATAATAAATGAAATGTAGATAAGTCATTTTTTTTTTTTTTTTTTTTTTTTTTATTTATTTATTTATTTTATTTATGTGGGGAATTTGCATTCAATGTAATGTTTGGTTTTGTTATGTAATTATTACTCAAATATTGTATTGACCTATGTGGTTCCTATAATATGAAGGAGGAGGCCTGAATTCTTTCAATGTCCGGTGTTCTGCTTTGTGTTTTATGATGTTTTGCGGATTTTTGTGGTTTTTACGATGAGGTAGGATGGACGGGTGGCAATGGGAAAGGGCTGATATGTATGTGTGTGGATGTCTTAGAGTGTCGAGTATGTTTTTTTTTTTTTTGTGTGTTGCTCATACCTTGAGCGAATCTAGCTAGGGGCTGGAGGGTGGGTTTGGGTTGGGTAGGATATGGTGAGGAGAAGAGATACTGGCATCTGAACAAGCAATATTATGTGCTTCTGTTATACTGGTAATGATGGTTAGCCTATTTCTCTCCTGTGAAAATGTTTCCCTCTCTAGTGTGTAAAGTATGATTGTAAGAAATTGAATAAATAATTGATCACAAAAAAAAAAATGTTGACTACTGTATATAATATAATATAATATAATATAATATAATATAATATAATATAATATAATATAATATAATATAATATAATAATATACCTTGCTCATCGAGCAATTTCATGGGTTTTTAAGTCAACATAAAAAGTTCAGCTGACTATCTGTGTGCTTCTAAGTTTGTTTGTTTGCTTGATGGGCCAACTCTGTCATTCTCCACACTTCATTTCGCACACATTTAAAAGCATTTAGCAAAACCGTGGTGAGTAGCTAATCTGATTAACTCTTGGCTTTTAAGACCACCTCCTTTCCTTTCCTCTCCTTTCCCAATCCTCTCTCCCATTAGAAGATAATAAAGAGCAGGAACTTCACATATAGAACCTGCACCTGTGTGTGTGTGTGTTTTCTGAGTACCATTAAGTTTTAATTAGACAGGCTCTGTGTGTACAGTAGTGCATACAAGGAGTATTAAGCAAATTTATAATGCATACGGCGAAGGACGCTGGGAGATGTATGTTGGCGCGAAGGGAGACAGTGAAAAAAAAAAAAAAAAAAACTCAAATCAGCACAATTCGTTTCCTCCCATTTCCAGCATGTACAATATTAAAGCCATTAAGGGCTGCTTCTGTCAGCGCATTCTCAGCAACACATTAGTTAGTGGCTGAAAGAGAGAGAGAGAGAGAGAGAGAGAGAGAGAAAGAGAGAGAGAGCAGGCAAGATGCCCAAGACGATCCTCTCCATCAAACAGAACACGCATGGCCGTCACCCACAGTTACAAATGCCAATGCTTTCCATGCAAAAGTGCATATTAGGCTTCTTGGAAATTCCCTCCTGACAGGTCTGATTCTCAATTTAATGGGAACATTTTGCAGACAAGCTGCTCTTTCATCAGCGTCTTTGTTTTTAAGTGAGGTGAGACTTTGAGGCTGGTTTGACCTGGTTTACAGGAGAGAACAACTGGACAGGATAGCGATCGGAATAGGCTCATAAATGGTGCATACACTGTGAATTGACTGCTGTAACTGTATTGAGCTGGACAATATTCTACAGCTTTCAATTATAGGAACCATCCTTTTTATCCTAACAGCGTTGTCAAAATAATTCAAATATATAAGATCTTTTTTTTTAAGTGGATGGAAATAAAGATCTAAAACACAGTAAGTAAATACATAAAAACAAAAGCATTATTTCAGATAGAAAATGTGAAAAAAATTAATTTAACATTTTTTAATAATAAGCCCCATTATATGAATATAGTAATATAGTAAATAGTATCTACAAATATTTTACTACTTTTTTTAATGCATGAAAAATGCTCCGCAGAGGCATTGGTGAGTATTTTTGAGGGATGATGTAAATAAATAATTGTATGAGAGTTTATACAAAAGATTCCCTGAAAAAAAAAAAAAAAAAAAATAGAAAAAAACCCTAAAAAATCATGGTAATATTCACAATGGTGCTTAATTTTATCAGCAACATTAATAAATTATGAATATTGGATATATCGCCTTGTATTCCGGTCACCTTTGCTAATAATGCTGGTATCCGATGGGAGTTAGATTTTGTGTGAAAGCTAATTTCCCTAGCATCTTATTTTCTAGAACAAACAAAAAATAAAAAATATAGAGGAATCTATCTATATAAACATAATAAACAGAAATGGAAAAAAGCCTCTTGTTACTCGCACATGCATACACAGAAAGACCAATGTGCTGTCAAGTGCAGCTGGCGGTTTGTTTTGTGGTTATCAGGAGCACAGAGCAGCCGTGGTGTAAACAGTCCAGGCTGTCATCCTGACATGCTGGCTAAATGTCGTTTTTTTTTCCAGAAGCCTTTACAAATGGCCTCACAAGGCAGGTGCTTTTCCAACAGCTTGACCTCTGACCCATGCATGTCAGTCAGCCAGTCTCTGAACTGTGAATTTTCTTACAAATTCTCCTTTCCTTCCTGAATCAGAGAGCATGTTTTATATTTCACACTGGGAGAGATAATGTGATCAGCATGGCATTTTTTTGTAAATGTAATATATATATATTGTTTTGTCTGGTCTTCACTGCAGCATAATCTGCCAATGAGAAAGAGAGACTGTCTGACCCAGATGCAATGTGACAACAGTACTCTTTGATAACTTTCAGGGTTTTGTGTTGCTTAGGGGCGGGTTTATGCAAAATAGATTATTCCTGGGATTTTCTGCATGGAAAATTCAATTCCGGACTTCTAAACTTCTAAAGCAGAACTGAGTTCATGTAAAGCCAGCTAATCAGATTATAACTAATGATTTCATTACTTGCCATTTTGTGTACATTAGACAACTGATAAACTTCAGCAGGTAGGACTTTATTCTCTGCACTCCCATTGGTAGTTGCCACATTACATCATTGCTTATTTGCATAAAGTTAAAATGCTATTTATCTTTGCTTATGTATCTACTCTACAGTAAAATTCAAAAGTTTGGGTTTAGCACGATATTTCGTGTTTTTCAATTTTCAAGTCTCTTTTGCTCACCATCCAAATCTTTTATTAATGTATTTTAAAAATATATAAAAATATAGCTATACGCAGTGGGAAAGCTCCTTTTTCTCTATTTATTGAAACCTAAATGTAAAACGCATTTGAGCATGTGGCTCTCTCATAGGCTGTGCTGCAGCAGCTGCACATCCAATGGCGAGGGCGCCTCTGGCGTGCGACCAATGAGACCACTCTACGTCATTACACGTCAGAGCCCATCAGGGGGCATGGCCTCAACCTATATTATTCCCCGAATTCGTCCCTACAGCATATTTTACTCCTTCAGTGACAACTACATTTACATTTGGGGCTTTGAGGGGTCCACCTTTTGAACCGCTCCAGCTCCAGTTACTCAGTGCGGCGGTTTGCTTAGCGTTCCCACTGCGTATAGCTACGCCATACGAAGTGACCATTCGAAGGGAACTACTTGGTGACTCACCTAACCTTTGATCCCTGAGTTAGGGAACAAAGTATTGCGTAGCCAGCCACACTGTACTAAGTTGTTGCTTCAGTCGTACAAACCTACTATAATGTCGAATTCGGGGACTAATATAGGCTGAGGCCACGCCCCCTGACGGGCTCTGGTCTCATTGGTCGTGGATGTACAGTTGCTGCAGCAGAGCCTATGAGCGAGCCAGACGATTAATAGGGCTAGCTGTGCAGCTGCAAATGCGTTTTACATCTAGGTTTCAGTAAATCGAGAAAAAGGAGTTTTCCGACTACGTATAGCAGAATGGTAGTGTACATATGTAGTGATTGAAAATGCAGATGAACTGGGTTTTAGGTTTTGGAACAATTTGTCCTCAATTCGATCAATCCATGATGAAGAACACATTAGACGCTTGCCAGGTTTGGGTGACGTTGATAAGACATTACTGAAGCACCTGCAGGACTCTGGGAATGGCCTGGCTCAGTCTAAGGCTGTGAGCAGATGGTGTGTGTATGTGTACGTGTGTGAGCATGTAGCGAGAGTAAAAGCACTCTGATTTTGCTTGGGGACTGGACCAACAACCAGACGCAAGGTCATTTCAATGAAAAACTACTAGTTAGGTTGTTTACTCCTGATTTAAACATCAAAACCTCTGGCAGTAGCCCTGTGCAATCAAATGACTCTGTTTGTACTGGCTTAAATAAATAAATGTGCTCATCTTCATGTTTTGAGACAAGCTCTGCAGTGTTCCTGACGGCATGTTTCTCCTCACTAGATGGCACTGTGACCAAAGCCTGTCGCAAGAGAGGAGAGCCACTGAGTTTGGCCACTGCACTGCTCAGCTTTAACTCAAATCGATGGTTATTACTGTGTCCTTGGCCCAGTCGCCCACAGCAAGCATTCAAATGGGAGGGCAGCCAACGATTCCCCTTTTTCCTCATGGGCCTAGCTCCATCTCCCAGCATTCACATATATGCTTCCATCTCTCTCAATGAATCCCTCACCACAAAGGCATTTATACGCACTCAAAGCTGGATGTAAATGACAGGGGTACAGCTGCAAGAGGCTAGTGCTATAGTGCTCCTTTATTATCTTGTTTTCCAAGCGGTTTATGAGGATAATGCCAATGTATTCATAAAGGGGTTTACAGAGAGACTCTGCCGTGTGTGTGTAGGAGGGGTTAATCAGAGGAGCCTTGATAGAGTAAACAATGCACTGTAATTCCAATCACCACCTGTACCACCCATGCATCACGTGATATCATGTATGAGAGATTGAGGGGTCAATAAGCCAGCACTGTAATAATCATGTAAGAAATCCGCCGGGTATTGATTTGCATTGTTTGTGCAGAAAAATTTCACAGCTCTGAGAGAGATCTTCACATAAAAATGAAGAAACATCCTGTTAATTATATACAAACTGGAGAGAGATGGTATTTATTAACTGATCCTTTTTCTGTAAAGCTGTTTTGAAACGAAACGTATTGTGAAATATGCCATACAAATAAATGTGAATTGAACAACAAAGTAATTTAAGGTTACACTGTAAAGTATAAGTGTGTGTATGTATATATATATATATATATACACACAGACACACACTGTACCGATGGTATCAAAGGGAAAAACTGCCATGAAGATGCTTAATATTATCTCAGGTATATTAGTCTGCTGTCACTTTAAGACCTGACACACAGATACATTATACTGTTACACATGTATTTCTTTCTCAACTGTATACGTTCACTTAAAACATAACTGATTGTGTCGACGTGAACAAATGCATTTCAACATTATTTTTTGTGTATTGACTTTTTAAGCGCAATAAACAGCGAAAAAAAGTAAATCTAGTACTGAGGCAGCTGTCTGTGAGCGCATTTTGGGTGTGAGCACAAAATCTGCGGGAATGAGTAAAATTATGTGTAATACACACAATTCAAACCCTGTAACCAACGATACTTATCCATAGATAATGAAATGAGTGAATGAGGGGAGTTTGTGTGTCTGATATTATGCATCTACGGAAAATGTTTTGAAGCCATTCAGATATTTCAGTATCGAAAAATATATATTTGTTGACAACACATTGCACTTTTGTGTGTGTTTGTGTGTGCGTTTGCATTCTACCTGGCAAAATCCAGATCGGCCTCGCGTGACATGGTGATGTTGGTCAGGTTCTGCTGGAGCACAAAGATATTTCTGCACATCTTCTTGATGCCGGACTCACTGATGCGCTTGAAGTACTGAGCTCCATTAATCAAAATGCAGGAGATCAGGTGACCCAGACCTGCACAGAGACAGGAAGAGCGTCAGAAAAGAAAGACTCCTTCAGGCATCAGCTTCCTGTCGAGGCAAGAGGTCACTCTCACCCTCAAAGATATACTGAAACTTGTGCTGCTGCAGGGCGGCTCCCATCACTTCCTCTATGGCACTGATGTCCTTATTCAGCTTCACCACCAGGGGGTCGTAGTCCATGCTGGCTGCATTAGCCACAATGGCGTAGTTGCCTTGTTTTGCCAGAGGGATCAGATAATGGAAACAGTGGACCCTGATGGAGCACAGACGACATGCACAGAATGACAATTATGAGTTGAGTAAGATAAGAACTTTCCTGAAGCTTGAGATATGACTTGTTTTAACCCACACAGGATTTCACCTTAAAAAGAACATTTTTCACATGAAGTAATCTCTAATCTTTTCATCTGACATTCCTGGAAAACCTCAATTAAGATGTGTTTGATCATGTGAACTAATTAATTTCAAATAAAGTATTTTGTTACAGTTTTTATTTTAAAAGGGAGTTTGTATCAGTGTTATTTTTAGCATCATTCATTATTTTTTTTAAAATATTTTGATCTTTATTCAATTTATTTTAATTGAAGTTAAAGATTTAGTAATTTAGTTGTGCTCAAGCTATGGTCAGCAGCCATATCACCCTCTGGTTATATCACTGAAGCTAAGCAGGGTTGACCCTGGTTAGAACCTGGATGGTACTAACCAGGGGTGCGTTTCCCAAAAGCATCGTTAGCCAACTATGGTCGCAAGTTGGTTGCAATTTCCATTGAACTCTATTGGAAAATGACGGCACTTGCGACCATAGTTGGCTAACGATGCTTTCGGGAAACACACCCCAGGTTGTTGCTGGAAGAGGTGTTAGTGAGGCCAGCAGGGGGTGCTCACCCTTTGGTCTGTGTGGGTCTTAACACCCCAGTATAGTGAATGGGGGCACTTTACTGTCAAAGAGCACCGTCCTTCGGATGAGACGTTAAATCGAGGTCCTGACTTTCTGTGGTCACAAAAGTCCCAGTATGTCTTTCGAAAGTGTAGGGGTGTAACCCTGGCATCCTGGCCAAATTTGGCTAAGAGGCCTCTGTCCATCAATGGCCTCCTAATCATCCCCATATATATATATATTAATTGGCTTCATCACTCTGTCTCCTCTCCACCAGTAAGCTGGTGTGTGGTGGATGTTGTGACACAATATGGCTGCCGTCAGGTGGGTGCTGCACATTGGTGGTGGTTGAGGAGATTCCCCCCTTTCTGTGTAAAGCACTTTGAGTGCCGAAAAAAGCGCTATATAAATGTAATGAATTATTATATACATTTTTTTTAAAATAAATTTCTATTATTAAAGTAAGTACATCTCTACATGTTGTTCTGTTGGAAAATTCCTCCTCAAGATAAATTCACAAACAAAAACCTATTACCATTTTTGAATGTGTGCGTTATTGTTATCATGCATGTAGTGTTAATAGTACTCTAGACTGTCATCAGAGAAACGGCATATGCCGGTGGTAGATATCTTATTCCACAGCTTCACTCTATAAAGACTGAATGAACTGGGATGATGGAATGTCCTGTTGTTTGTGGCTACAATCTATGGGGTTTTCATGGCATTAAAAAAACCTGCATATACTGTAGGTGCACAGATAAGTGTGTTTCTGAGAGAGAAGGTGAGATTTCCAAGGTTTTCATAATGGCTTCCAACAGACCTGCAATAAACCTCCCTTTTTTATTATTCAGCATTAGCTTCAAGCGAAGACGCCCGCAAAAAGCCTGCATCCTCTTCTTCTTACCTTCTCTTATGGCTTAATTTACCCTCAAGCACTGTCAAGGGAAATTTGCTTGATGGAAAAAGTCAATAACGCATAGCATGGGAGCCGCCAGTTATTGTTTCCAAATCATAAACAGGATCACATAAGCTAAATGACATCAGAGAATAATCGGGCGAGCGTGAGGGAGAGCCTGTGGAGGAGGGTACGGAGAGTGAACGACCCAAGGCAGGCAGACTCTTTGGAAGGCCTAAAAATACAAGCAATACTGCAAATCTGCAGAGTTTAAGTCATTATTTATGTGAAGATTCCTTAAGGTGTGCGTTGGGAGACTTTTCAGATTGAGATGATAAGGTGGGACCTACCTGACCTCCAGATGCAACACCAGCAAGCAGCGGTCAGCGATGTCCTGGAAGGATCTGGAGAGGTCAGTCAACGTCTGGAGTATCTGTTCTCGACTGCGAACATTCTCTGTGTTCACTTGAGCATCTGAGCCTGGGGATAGACCTAGAAAAAAAATAAAAATAATAAAAGATAGTCTGAGTAATAAAACACACCAACAAGTGGAAAGACTTCCCAAACTTTCTAATAAGTAATGCCAACAAGTTCAACAAGCATATGTAGATGTGGTATTTGGGTTTCCACAAAAATGATTGGCTCCAAAAAGTGGTTTTCGCAGAAGAACCTTTCTGGGTCCATTAAAAATTGGTGTGGGATTTCCTTTAAAAGGATTTTAAACTGATTTCACAAATAATTACAAAAAGACGGCAAGTAACAATGAATTAAACGTTACATTTTGAAATTTGAAGTAGAAAGTACATTTCTTGTAAAATACTTACAGTGTAATCAATGATACGGCCACGGGAAGACTATCAAACATAAAAGTTTGTGTGTGTATGACACTAGGCGATCAATGAGGCACGAGAGATGGTGATGGACACTGACTTCCTGTAACTCCCTGTGGCATGTCTGCACTTCTGAAGGTCACATTCACACGCACACACATATAACGGTGTGCAGAGAAGTAGCATGTTTGGGTGGACGTGTTTGCTTTGATGATGGACGCTGGTTTGCTCACATGGCCCTAGGTCCCTTGTGTTTGTTCAGGAAAATGGCCTCCACCATTGAGCAATTATATATACACACACAGACCACTGTCAAAATATATTTGGTAGTTAATTGCTGTCTTTCTATAACTCTTAGCAGGAAAAGGTTTGTGGGAGATAAGCGTGTGTTTGGCTTGGAATGATTAAAAACGCTTGAAGACAAGAAGTACAAATAGAGCAGTGATGACCAGGTGGTAGATTAGAGGCACTGCACCACCAAGGACTGATCTGTAAACGCACAGCAAATTCCCCTGATGTGACGTCCAGTGGATAACAGAACTGTCAGGCCGGGGTAACAAGAAAATGTTTTATTTGGACGGGAAATTAAAACTGAGTAACCAAAAAAGCGATTACATTTTGCCATCCTATAATTACATTTAAAGAGATGTGCTCACCTACAAATTAAGTTCAACCATTATTTACTCACTCTTACGTCCTTTTAAACCTGTATGATGTTTTTTTCTTTTGTGGAACACAAAAGGAGATGTTTTAAAGAATGATCATAATGTTCTTTTTCATACAATGAAGGCAGACAGAGAAGTGGTATTCAATCATATTCATAATACCAAACGAAGGATGTGCTGCGAAACACAAGACAAATCATAACATGAAAGCATGCGGCCGATGAAAACACAAACTGCACGGCAAATGCTCATCCACAACAGAAGAAAAACACGCAAATGTCTAATTCTTCCTGACACAGAACTGACACAAAACAGACTGAAGTGCCAAGAATAGTCACTAGCCCAAGAATAAACAGAACCAAGGAAAGTGACAGAACCCTGACATTTAGTCGAAATGAATTTGAATAAATCTGTATATCTGTACATACTGTATAAACATTGATTGTTTATTCTAATTAAATTAATATATAAATATATTGCCTGTGGATTTATATATATATATATATATATATATATATATATAAAATCTCTCTCCTCTCTCTTTCTTTAGTGTTATATGTGTTTATTATTTAATATAATATATATTTTTTTAATAAAGTAATGATTTTAAATATAGTAAAATTAACATTATTTTTTTATAGATTATATATGATATGCATTAATTTTAAGAATATTCAATAATATTTTCATATTCCACTATATAGCTTTCAATCATTATCTGCTATGCACAGCCAGCCAAAGTAAAGCTGTTTTACCAATTTGGCTGCAATTAAAAAAAAAAAAAAGCCAGATTTATTTAAGCCAGATCATCATTTTAGTGAATTTGGAACCAAGCCTTTCATGAACAGCATGATCCAGACATACTGCAAATCCAAAGGAAACCGATGCTACACGCCAATTAACCTGCAAGTTTGAATTATGCAGTTAGTCTGAATTCCATCCGTGTGTGGTTGTCAAGTTTTGTGTTTGTTAACACAAGCGTGCTCATGTATACACATACCAACTGTCGGTGAATGAGTGCATGTGGCAAAGCATGGCTGCTCTGTTTAAAGTCTTGTGTGTGCCAGGACCCCCTGCCCCAGACCCCCACTTGGGGTGCGAGAGAGAGAGCACCTCTGAGCTCATCCCGCCACAATGGTGTGATCAAGGTCACGCCACATGGGGCCGCAAATTTCGAGTCTCAAACAGAGCGCTGAATGTCTTCTTCTGTCTTCCTTTAACTTAAATGTCTTTTATCGGAGGCTGAACGCTGCGTAGATGTGTGAGAGTCGGGCTCATCCAATTATTTTCAAATCCTATCTCGCCTAAGCGTCTGTTCGATGCCATCTGTGAGAGGGTGGCACTCATAAAGACTGAGAGAGAAGGAGAGAGTGGAGATCAATCATTCGCTGATACCCTTCTCCACGACCACATCCCACCGGCAGTCAGGGTAAAGCTTAAGCCCAAAAACTGCAGTCGAAAAACTGCATCATCTCACAGCACACCTCCCACAGGCTAATAAACAAGATATCTGACCTCTGCGGCAGCAAAGGGAGAGGGAGACGAAGAGAGATAAAAAGAGAGACCGAAGCCTCATGAATGATGCATGTGATTGGCTGAGAGCGTTAATTATTCGGCTGCAGTAACAGCAGTGACATCTGCATGGGGAGAGCCAAGCTCTGTCTGCGGACGACCTTTGACCTCACTGCGTCAGCACTTTGACTCGCAGGCTAAGCCTTCAAGACAGAACTTGAGAGGAGCGAGCAAAAAACTGAAAATTGAGTAGGTGTCTTCGGCATCCACAGACATTATGCTAATAGATGGAAAGCAGACCTTTACTGTCGGCGATAAAGGTACTTTTTAAAACTCCAAAAATGAACAGATCGCTTGACCCAAGAGTTACTCTTTCTTTGGCACTAAAGGCTATGAAAAGCTCAAAGCTCTGTGTCTGTTCAGCGATATGAGAGCGCTGAATCTCCCGAGAGCTATAGGAAGCTGAATTTGGGAAAATGTGAAAGGAAGAGGGTTGTTTGGACAACAGTTCTGCCTTTTGTCTGTCAAGCCTAGGTAGGTATAAGGTGGTTAAAGGTCTTGCTCTAAGACACGAGGGTATTGGCCAGAGAAAAACTCAACCTGGGGCCAAAGAAAGTCAGTTCACTTGGCAGCTATCTTGGGCAGATATTTTCTAGTCACTTTTTTTTTGCTTCATTTAATACTTAGGACAGAATGAGATGAGTGATGTTAGTGAGAATTGGAATCAATCTGATTGTAGGTAGCTGGGTTTCAATCCAGACCATTTTATGTGAAATTTTTATGTGAAATAAGCATAAAAATGCATAAATTGAAGGAAGTCAAAGAATTCCGCTTCAGGAATCTCGGCCGGTTTCCTGCTGGGATGAGGACGGCTATGAGATTTGCGTGGCTCCTGTGCTGGTGTGTACAGAAGTCTACCAGACTGCTGGAGGAGGAGACAACATCTCTGCCGCTGGGCTCGTGCTGCAGATCTAAATACGAGATGTCTTCATCCCACATGCTTGGGTTTTATTTTGTGATTTTCTTTTTATTTTGTGATCATTTTATTTTTTTGGGGGGGAAAAACATTGAGACGCATCTTGTGCAATACAAACATTGGGTCCAGCTGATATAAAGTTGGTTGAATCTCTCAAAACCTGTCAATAACCTGTCAATGCCTCTAGCAGAAAACATGTGACCAAATAAATCGTTCAGAAAAGAAAATCATTGGATCAGTCTCATCTCACAAAATCTCAAATTCATTCTGAAATGCCGGAGCAAAAGCCTGTCATCAAAATGATTGGCCTCCATTACCTTCAGACACGTTGTCGCTCCAGACGTAAGGCGTCTACTGCTGATAGCTAGCAAAAAAAAAAAGTGTTTTATCCGCAAGCTCTGAACTGCTAATAATTGACTATATTAATAAAAAAAGCCATAGCCATGGCTTCCACATTGGCAACAACATCCAATTCTATTTTATGCCAATTTGCATGGGATGGAAACTCTGTAGTATTTGTGAACTGTTGTTATGGTATTCAGATTTTAATTTACAGCATTCGCGTACTGCAAATCAGATTCTCAATTTGCATGTAAACAACCAATCTAATACTTAATCTGAATGTACAGAAGATCTCCTCACATCCAAAGCGCCATATTTCTTTACTACACAAGTCTGAGAGGGTAAAACAAAAAAAAAAAAAACAAATAGACCCAAGACTGACGCACACAAGAAAGAACATACATAAACACACCTCCTGAGGAAACTGGGCTCTGGCCCCAGATAGATGTAGGGAAAATTTCATGTTATTGAAAAGATCCCAGACGCAATCTGTCTTCATGACCAATCAAAGCCCATCGATTTCTACCCCAAAAGTCGGTGCAAGAATGTGTCCTAGTGCCAAATCAAATTTAGATTAAATTAAGATTCAACACCATAACGCTAAAGAGCAGGATTATCTCACGCATCTTATCGCAGAGGTCCGAGTGTTTGTTTTAGCAGTGGTTGGAGGGACGGAGATTGAGCAATGCCGCGGATTAAACTCACAGAGACAAGGACAAGGTCTCATTGTCAGTCTGACAAACCGCCGGACATTCTTCTAGCACACAAACGCCACATCAGGGTGGTCACAGGTGCATAAAGGATGTCTCTTCCTGAGCACGGTGGGCCTGCGTTTTAGAAAGACAACTCTCCCTCTCTAGGAACTCTCTTCACTCGATCCACTTCAAAGCTTAGTCTCTGGTGGTGAGACGCTGTTTAATCTCCCCCACATTACACTGGCAAACGTGTTTTAGTCTGCAAGACAAGACAGGAGAAAATGACTTGTTCATACCTGACTGGCTCCATAATATAAAATCCAATTTAAGGGGGGGGTTACAGAGATAAGGGTTTCCGTCGGCGACGGTCCCATCAGCTCAGCAAACACTAAATAATGAACAATGCTGAAGCTGTCCCACCATGATAAAACACTCCATTACGGCTTCTGCACAGAACTAATGGTAATTACACCACGTCCTCCACCGCGCTCTTATTGAATTTTTATCTGCTCTGGACGCGAGTCCCTCTGAAGCAGTCTTTACCCAAAAAACAGAAATAGCAATAGTTTTAAAATAGCTTATTTACAGATTTCAGTGAAAGAAGTGGAGGAAATTCGGAAGGTATTGTGTGAAGTTTCACCGATGTGACGTCAAACATCTAGTGCTGAAGTTTCATTGAAGTCGAGTCAGTGTTAATATGTAAGAATAATTTATAAAATGATTTACACAGACATTTTCCTGCTTATCTTCCATGAGGCTCAATCTGTTCTTCTATTTATTCAGTTCTGATAAATTGAAGAGGTTCAGAAGTTTACAGTTTAGACACATAGCTAACACTAAGATTACTCAGATTTGTCAGTATTTCGATTCAAATTATCACTAAAACATTTGCATGATCATTTATTCTGTAAAGGAAAAATAATAAATTGGAAAACATTTTGACACAATACATGGCGACACATATTCAATACACAAACCTATAGCCAAACATGTACAGTAAACACACTCACTGCAGCTGCGGGGCAGGTTGCTGAAGAAGCCCCTGAGGCGGGTGGCGAGCCACTCCATGCTCTCCTGCAGGTTAGCGAGAGCCTTTAGATCACTGACGTCCCGCAGAATCTCATTCTGAGGAATTAACTTATCACCCAGATTCCCTGTCAAAACCTCAGACTCCTTGGCAAATGCCGCCCTGTGCGGGACAGAAAAATAATTTCCAGCATTAAAAAAAAGCCTCACCTCAACTGTTAAATCATTATTCCGTATGGTCTGCTGATTGTGGCCATGGCGTCGATACAGATTGATTTTAATAACAGCTCAGCACAACTGAACTCTGTGGTGGACGTTAATTAAACCAGTGCTTAGAAGTGAAAAAGATTAAACCGGTAAAGGTGAAGCATGTCATTTTTTCATGTTAAAATATTTATAGACCAGTTTATTGAGTCATTTAAAAAGTCACTTTCAAAAGCGTAAATTAATTGCTGTTTTGGAGACACGTCCATTTTTGACTCCACAAGTACTGAGCGTTTGGGGTAGGAAAACCTGTTTGTCCAAACGGATGGGCAGCAGAAGTATTATTGTATTATTATTATATTTGCGATATTACACATTCTTCCTCTAAATGACACTTTAAAACTGTACATGAATGAGCTAAACTGAAAAAAATAATGTTTGCAATTATATTATATTAATTATATCTTATATTCTTCATTTAATTGACACAACTGAAGTGAAAATGAATAGGTGGAATTATTATTTTTTTTAAAAAAGCTTTCAATTTAATTTGATGGTCCCTTTGACATTCAGTTGACTATAAGTAACATTGGACGTACGTGTTAGTAGAGTATTAGTCGACTGGTAGGGTTAGGGTTAGAATAAGGTGACATACTTGCAAAGTTACCTATTAGAATGCCTGTTGGGAGACCATCACAATAAAGCGTTAGCAGATAATAAGCAAACAGTCAACTGAAAGGAGAATCAAGGTGGACAGGGGGCAGAAGACGTTTAAAGTGGAAATGAAATGTCGCATGTCCTGGTGGGAAGGTGCGATGAAAATATCTTACTGTTCTGGGCACAGCCTCAACACTGGCCAGATGCCCACACCGGTGCTAATGTGTACTTAAAAAAGGCTTTCCCTTGCTCTCATTCTCATAACCACGGCAGCAGTTGACGCTCAGCTTCACAGGTACATTAGGACGAATGAATGTCAGTATTTTCTTTGACCTCCTCCTCTACAGGTCTGTGATGAATGTGGTCAAAAAAAAAAAAAAAAAACCACGTGGCTCATTTCTGAACGCTGCTCAATACTTAAAGATAAAACGCAGCGTCTATTGAACGGAAAAGACTTTTTAACACGCTTTTATCACTCTGTATAGCATTGCCATACATGTGGCGTAATCCCTCTTTAGCTGATGAAACTGTCAGGGTCATTTATATGATAAAAGCCTCCTGCTCGCCGTCTGCGTTTAGCTTCAACAGGTCGGCTAGATTGGACTTTTCTGCCCCTCATAACCAGTTAATTTATTTATTGTACAATTGCAGGCCATGGCACAATTTCGATAAAAATGGATCCAATCACAGTTTTTCCTCATACTTGTGACTTCTTTAATTTAAGTGTGCACTTGAGAGGAAAAGAGAGAAAGGGAGGGAGCAAATCAGAATTGTGTGTGTGTTTGAGATGCTGGAATGTTACAGCAGATAGTGTGATTGCCTCCAGTTGAATTTGTTCTTGTTCAAAGATGTCAGCTGAAGCTATTCTTGAAGCTATTTCATCCTCAATCCAGACTCAAGCAGAATACCAAAATGTATTTGTGTCTGGCAAACCAAAAAAATAACCTTGATTTTCGATGAAATGCAATTTTTGGACTTGAAATGGATCGAGTACATAAGTGTGTTTATTGATCTATTTAAAGGACGTAAAAGCCTGCAGATCAGTGTTACACAGCACATGACCGGTGTCTGTGTGCTAACCAGGTCGGATGTGAGCTGATAGGAGTTGTCCGAGTGTGTTTGTATATACTGTGTGCTCTGTGACGAATCTGTGTGGAGAGCTCACATTGGGGACAGTGTGCATTTGTTTTACGTGTGTATTAGCGTGTGCTCTCACCTTGTGAAGTCCTCTTCCTCTTCTCTCTTCTGTCTGAGCTGTCTGGGTTGGGTCATGCTGGCCCAGTTGGGCAGAGACTGCAGCAAACGGCTGATGTCTTCATCTTTAGCCCAGGATGCACTGATGGTCAGCTTCTCTTCGCACTGTACGATACCCCTAAAACACACACACATCACACAATAATCTCAACAACACTTCAGGATTAAAGGTACAATATGCAAGATTTTTTTGCCACCAGTGGTCGCTAACCTCTTATGGCGCTTTTCTACTACACAGTACCAGCTCGACTCGACTCGGCTCGCCTTTGTTTGGTTTTCCACTGTGTAAAAGTTGTACCTGTTCTTGCTTTCGGGTACTTTTTTTTTGTACTACCTCCGGCGAGGTTGTGGCGAGTTAAGGCGATACAAAAATGTCACGCGAAAACAATGACGACTGCTGATTGGTCAGAGAGAATCGTCACCATTCACTGCGTCATCATTACACACGCCAGATGGAGTATCCAGAATAACCTTTCTTTTACTGTCTATGAGAATAACCCTGCTATTTTTAAATAGTTTGGCCAGAGATAGTTACTAAACTAACTTCTATTATTATGGCAACTAGTGATGGGAAGTCCGGTTCTTTTCCGCGAACCGGTTCTTTCGGACAGTTCGTTTTAATGAACCGGTTCAAAAAAACGGTTCACCAGTTCTTTTACGTCATCACGTAATGACGTCAATTCTATCATCCCGGCGGATAAAAATACTTCAAATTAAAGGCATTTGTAATCATAACTTCAGTTAAATAATAGTATGCATCGTCATAATCATCTTGGATAAGTTTCTTATATTTACATTTTGAAAACGAACCCTGCTGCAGCCTAGGCGATGTTTTACATGTTTTAAATATATAAAATGCATAAATGGTCTTCATCATTACATTTCGCCGATTTGCCCTCTCATTTAAGTCCTGGGTTCAAAAAGAACCGGTTCAAAAGAACGATTCGTTCACGAACCGGCCATCACTAATGGCAACTCGGAAGAATACGCCGTGGTCAAACGAGGAGGTGCAGACTTTCCAATGTTTGGTGGCCAAAGAGAGGATCCTGCGAGAGATTGATAGGGCAACAAGGAACGAAAGGCATCGCTATGACGACCGGGTCCTATAATTATTTGTTAATGACTTGTAACTGGAAGACATAAAGTGTGATGAAACTGCGTAAGGAGCTAAATTAGGAAGAGAGTCTGTGATTGGCTGAGGGATTAAACAAGCTCCATTTCACTCCATGTCTGAAAAAATTCTAAAATATGCAAATGAACCATAAGTTCAGATAAATCTCTTCCGTATTGCATAAGCAGGCCATTAAAAGTGTGCACTGGATGACAGCTGAACACAGTTCCACAGAAGAGTATACAGAGAGGCAGACAAGAGCGCTGATGAATAAACTGTTATTGTCTGCGATGTGTAAAATGATTGAACAGATCATGTAGAACGAAATGCGGTGCGTTTCACTCATCTTATGGCTGAGAACGAGGGAGATAGAACAAAAGAAAGACAGAGAAGGAGACAGAGAGAGGGACAGATTGGTAGCATGTGATTATTGTGTGAGGAAACGGCTGCCTCTGCACTTTCTACCCATGATTGAGCTCAGTCCAGATCCCTGCTGACTTACACATATGTGATCGGACACACACACATACACACTTCACTTAAACACATGAGCAGACCTATCATCCAGTGTTTCTAATACCAAGGTTTTCAGACATCCGTAGACCCCCTGGGGATCTGAGATACTGGTACTGCAGGGAGTATATTGAGAAGTAAAACAGGTTTTCCTTTATTTTTAAAGAAATGTCTTACTATTAGAATGAACATAAATGTATGATCCAAGGCATTATGTAATAATAATATAATGTTAATATAATAATAGTAATATAATGTTCTTTAGAAATTGTCTTTTTGAACTATTCATTAAAAAAAACAGCACACAATAGTCATTTGTTCAGGAAACAGACTGGACTGGCAGTGCTGTATGTTTTTAATTCACTAAAAAGAACCACTTCATAAGAGTCATTTATTCATGAATCAGAACTACATCGGTCGCATTGTATGTCGTTATTACGTACAGCCTGCCAGGTCAACCCAACCGAAAGACATTCCTTCCCATAATGTTTTAGTATCTTTTTATTGTATCACATTCAATACACACTACAAACTCGCATTCTCAAATACGATTTTGCGTGTCACTTATTATTATTACCTGTAAGCAGAATTGCAGATCTCCTTGTACTCCTTCAGCTTGTCACAGACCATCTCCAGGAACTGGTTGGAGTACGCACTGAGATCCTGCATCAGACTCATTAGATCCTGAATTGACTTCTCCACAACCACAGTGCTCTGAAAACACACACAAACGCACACACTCAATATAATACACTCTGAAGTCAGGGCATCACCTCTATTCGTTTCTACGAATCAGGCGATTGCTTTAGAAACTCTAAATGTCGCTGTTGTTAAGGTACGGTGGAGGTTCTGGTCTGAGGTCAAGGTTGAGTTTAAGGATGACCAGTCCAGCCGCCCTCTATAAAAGACCATGATAGTGACAGTCTATCTGCTCAATTGCTCGCTTTTGAGCAAACAAGTCAAATAGCCCGAAAAACAAGCACGATCAAAGCCCTCCATTCACCTGTCAGAGCAGGACAACCCTGCTGCACCACGATACAGAAACATATGACCAGGGATATCACTTTTATGTGTGGCAATGACAAACCTCCACTCGTCCACATCATCCTTCAGACACTGCGTCTTCCTCTCTACCATTTAACGATTGCACCCTGCCATCAAAGCTAATGATGCTAATAGCAAAACAACTCAAACCCGGGCACAAAACAGAACCACATTTTAGCACTATGAAGGGCCAAAACAAAAGAACATAGACACCAACATTTGGCTGCATTTCTAACGACTAACTGAAAGTGACAGCGAGTGTTAGCACGCCATTGGCAGGAGGATAGTAACGGTGTTGCCTACCGAATCGTAGTTTACAAATGCACTATTTAATTGGACTCCTCACTAACTCAATCCGACCACATCATGAGGCATCCTACACAGCAGGGGGCAGCGGCGAGTGCCCTGAGAAGTTTGTTATTATTAGCGCATTGCTGTACATTTGGCGTACAATCTGCTAATACACATATCACTGCCTGCTGCTTGCGCCCCCTGCCTGAGCCCCAGGGGCGGAGAGCGAGGTAATGATCCGTGGCTCTGCCCTGGCCCATCAAGCTCTCTAGCAGTAAACTGCACCAGGGAATCGAGGGGGGTGGGAGAGAAACGACTCAGCGGGAGAACGCTAGCCTTCAAAGCTATGCCCCTGGTCACACTGGAACAAGTCCATCAACGCCATAGTGTATCCGATTATGTGTGTGAACGAGCATCTGGGAAAGGTTGACATGGTGACTGGAAACTGAAAATAGAACATATCTCTCAGAAATGTTCAGCATTTTGATTATAATCGATATATTTATCCAAATGGAGAAAAATATAGTGACATGTATATGTGTGTATATCTGTGATACTATTAAAATGCGCATTTTGAATACTATCATACTGTATAAACACATACCTACAGTTAAAATATTTCTCCATAATAAAAATATATAAAAAGTTACACCATCAAATACAGTACACATACCTCCATATTTTTCACCAATGCTGGGTTGTTTTAACCCAACTTTGGGTCAAATATGGACAAACCCAGCCATTGGGTTAATTTTTTTTATGACATTTTGAACGCAGCGTTTGGATTTGTCCATATTTGACCCACAGTTGGGTTAAAACCTAGCATTTTTAGAGTGTATCTATCTATAAATATTTCATATATATAGACACCAAAATGTAAAGTATACATTAAAATGTACAGTCGTTAAAACAATAAAGGCTTGTTTTAAACACTTTTTCACAAAATGAATGTATAAGGAGGAATTGATATGCACCAATATAACAATATATGCACATTTTACCTACATATATTTTTACATATATCATTTAAAAATGCAACACAGAGACTTCTATGGGCATTTATGAGTAATGACCAAACCGATCCATGAATCAGACTCAAACATTCCAAAACTACTTCATGTAAATGAGGTTTCAATGAGTAAATAAGTCTTAGCGGTCTCATAAGTCTGGCCATGTCACAAAGAGATTGTGAAAACTGCCGTGGCAAGTCAATAGTCAAATAAAAAAGTGCATTTAAATCATAGTCAGTGTTTATGACGTTGCTTAATTTTACATTGCCAACATAATATTGAATAGATCATGCATTTTCGATATACTGCTCACGCCCATAAAAGCTACAGTGAATGACCAGAGAAATATCATACCAAGAAGCTGCAATATTTGGTCTCTTTTTCCCCCTCTCATTTATGAAACTCAATATTTCCCAGTAAACAAAGTCTCTAAGCTCCATTATTCAAGTAACAAATGCCCCAGTGCTCTGCGGCACATGTCTAATTCTCCTTAGTTAACACACTCATTCGTCTTAGCCCCAGAAATCATTAAAAAGTAATCAAGCTCCAGAGAGAGAGAGAAAGAGAGAAGGAGAGAAAAATAGAGTTAAAGGATGGATAGAAGCCTCACAAGCGAAACAGACAGACAGACGGCGAGAGCTTTAGAGAAAAATCAAACCAGCAGAGGTTCTCTTGTCTCATTGCTAGCAAAATCCTTCCTTTCTACTTAAATATCACAGTGTACCAAGGGAGGTTTAAGATCTGTTGCTGGAAATTTCGGCATCTCCTGAACCATTCTTGCTCAGCTCACACAACAGAGCACCTTTGAATTCTTACTGGAGTACGTCCAGCCAAGCCAGCCTTGATTACAGTCCTCCTAAAATGAGCAGAGCTGCTGAAGGGAGTGTTTGCTAATGGCACAAGGTTTAGCGCAGTATAAATGAAGAGAGTCATAATAATGAACACTCAGCGTGCAGTAGGACTCGACTGGTGAGCATCAATGAGAGGGAAACACAACACGCAGGGGAGCAGAGAGAACTTAACGTACATGCTTAGGGACACTCAGAGGCCATGAGTGTTAGTATACACACACACACGCTCTCTCACAGAATGAAAAGTAAGAACCGTGAGAGTCGCAACAGAAAATGGCAGAGCTATTCATAATGGCTGGCAATAGTATCTAAATCATTTGCAGGCAGCTTTTCCCAACAAGATGAGTAGATTCAGCTCAACTCCACCCAAAACACAAAACGTATTGATTTATGGACATGAAGATTGTATTAATATAGACAATTATACTACTAATACTAGTGTTACGTATGGTCTGAGTTTGCACTGTTTCCTGTTCTGTTTTTTTGCTGTGTTAGTATTAGTTTCCATGGTTACTCATTGTTTGATTAATGCACTGAACCTGTTTCTTGTTTCGTTCATTGGTTTTGGTTAGTATATATTGAGCCTGTTTTCTGTTAGCCTTGGTTCCATATTTGTCAGTAATAGTTAAGTACATATATTTAATCTTATTAAAAATAGAATTTTTTTTTTCATACGGAAGAACAAAATCAAATCACGTTCCTGTGAATTTTACTTCACTTTTATTTAAAGTAAACAAAAAATAATAATGGGAAGTATAATCAGCTTACTGTATGTCCCTGTTTCTGTCCTTGTCAAGAGAGTCTTTGAACTGAAAGAATGCATTTTAATAATGTTAAAACTGTTGAACAAGTTCAGCGATCAGGTTTTAAATAATTATCTTATATGTTAATGTCAAACTACTGTATAAAATGTAACAATTTTCAAGATCTGATATCCCACAACATTAAGGAAACTTGTGGTTAAAAAAAGCTTCTTTACACAGTTTGTGCTTCAAAGTTACTTTAATGAGAAAATTTCCACTGTCTCTTGATATAATCAGTCAAAGTGAAAAGCTGTCTTTTTAACTTTCAATTAAATAAGGAAAGTTTTGACTAGATACTTTGACTTTTAATTGAGTCAAATTTAGACAGGAAATCGCTTTACACCCATGCAGCATAAGCAGAGATCTCTTTATACAGTTCCAGCTGATGTACTGAGATACTGTAAGAATACATGATGCACACACACACACACACACCTTTGGAACAAACCATCAAGAAACATTTTAAACTCTGCCTTAAATATTAAATAAGTGATGCAATTCATTCTGAACATTCATAACACATACAGAATTAGATAGTATTTATAATATGTAATGTATTGTAATGTCAGAAGAGAATGGGCTCCATTATTTTACATCTTCAAAGAACATATTTCTCTGGTCAATTTAATGTATAGATGTAACCTTTAATTCATTAAGGTTATGATTCCAAATGAATGTATAAATTAATGGGGGCTCCACACTTAAATAATATATTGTATATGTAATGTTAATGACTTCTCCATGCATGGGAGACACATTTTAAAATCCCTTAAAATGACTTGGTGTTCCTATTCAGAATGGATGACAGGCAGTTGGACAGATGTTGAGATGAGTGTGTGTGTGTGTGTGTGTAAAGAAGGTTCACGGGCCATGGGTTTTCTCCATTAATCCAGTTCTGACCCCATAGCACAGAGTTCAGAGCATTTAACCCGAACCGTTCCGGCACTTCAATTACACCACAATACACACACGCACACACACACACACACACACACACGGGTTACAGATTCAAACATTTATACAATGGTGTGCCCATGCAAAGACTATAGCAAAATGCTTAGTAAATTAATTTGGAAGAGCAATTTCTTTTGGTCGTAGTAGAGGTGAAAAAAAATATATGGAGAAACACACAAGCCTCTCCAGGGTAAAGGAGTGTAATGCATGAGAAGGGCAGTTCATTCATCACTGTCAGTGTGACCGTACACCACTGAGACCCACAGACATGCACACACATGCCAACATGACCCTGCCACTCAACCGCAAACCAAATGTATGGACAGATGCAGATGCAGGAGGTTGCTTCTGTTGCTCTTTAAAGGGTTAGTTCATACAAAAAGAAAACGCTGTCACAATTTATTCAATCGCATCTCGTTCCAGACCCGTATGACTTACTTTTTTCAATGCAGAACATAATGTTCGTCAAATTTTTTTCTATACAATGTAAGTGAATGGATACTGGTGATCCATATAACTTCATAACTGCAGTATATTTCAAGTGTTTTGAAGCCATACGAAATATTGAAACATTTAAATATTCACATATTTATGAGAGCTATTGTAGAGGGAAAGAATAAAGGGAATAAATTGTATTATTCTATAGAATTTAATAGATTTTATTTTATTTTTTATTTTTTTTAAAAAGACTACATTTTAAAATATTTATTATCAACATAAAATCATTTATTATTACATTTTATAAAGAGAAAAATGTATATACAGTTAACCATTTTTATTTTTCAGTATTCATTATTAAGAAAAAGAGCAGGTTAAAACATTCTGCTGAAAAGCTACAGGAACAACACAGTGAATAAGTCATGAATGTTTTATTTCTGTGTCAACTATTCTTTCACGTCTCTTTTGTAGCTCTCAGCAATCTGTGTCTGACATTGTTTGAGTCAGACTGAGGTGAAGTACAGGCCAAACACACAAGCGCAAACCGCAAACATGCATGACATATGTGTAACAACTAAATGTAAACCTGTCATTTCTTCTAAAGCGCGGTGTGTGAGTGACAGATTCGACCAGCGAAACAAACAGAGCGGCACAAAAGCGCCAGGACTGCACTTCCTGCCGTAAATCCGCCGGCAGAAGGATTAAGCCTGTTTTATTAGAAGTGATTTAAATAAAGGTACACCGGCTCTGGAGGAGAGCTGATTACCGAACAAATGAATACAACAGTGTTCAATCCAAATGTAAATCCACATTCATCACAACTGAGGATCAATCTAAGGACATAAACAGCGTGTTTATGGGTAGTGTGAGTGCATTGGGTTCAGTGCAAGCTTATACCAAATTAGCCAAAATACCATAGGTTATGATTGAACGCACAATCTTTGACAAGAAAAACAAAGACATTGTGTATCCACCTCTAACATTGTTTCCATTGTACTTTTTCTTAAAGTTTCTTAAAGTCTTACAGTCTCACTTCAGCATAATAATAGGACCACATACATCCATCATAAATGTAGCAGCACTGAGATTCAACTTTATGCTTATTTCTCAATAACGCGCACATGCTCACAAACCCCCCCTGAAATAGAGCCATATGGGGCTAATGGTGCAGAGAGGGGAACAAACAGAAGGCGATGATATGCACATTATCATTATGGAATGGATGTTTGTGTACACTGAATGCACACTGAAACCCTGCAGAAACACCCCAATGCACTGGAAATATATGGAAATATATTAAAATGACTCACAACAGCCAAAGTCTGCACTCTAAGCAGTTCTCTTCAAATTCCAAGTAGGCCTAAATAAACGCCTGCTTTTCTTCACTCGGCCTGCTTTAAAGCATATTTGGCAACATTTGAACTTTTGTCTTGTTTTAGCTCCTTAGGCAGAGATTAGCTCTTCCACACTGTCAGTTCAGGTAGGGATGTAGCCCAAGTTTAGGCCAGTGTCGGTGGGAGAAGACCATTGGTGGAAAGAAGGACTGTGTTCAGCCCACGGGTGAAGAAACACTCAGAAGGCAACTTTTGGTCCCCCCAAAAAATAACGCTGGCCTGGGGAAGGAATCCAAGTCAGAACTGAGGAGTTCTAAAGGTAACGACAGAAAAGAAAAAGCAGAAAAAAAGGAGAAGGTGACAGTGCCCTAAAGGACAGAAGAAAGAGTGCACACTGCATCACTGTCAGCTAAATCTTGATAAATTTCATCAGTTAAATTGAAAGGACTGCAGTCTTTTGAAGTAATAGCACGAATTTACCACATTAATCTAGATCAGGTCTTGAGTTGGCTGACCAACACTTTAAGACGGAGGTTCTCAAACTGCAGGGTGCGAAGAAAGGTTAGAAGGGGTCATGGAAAATGATTTATTGTCATCATGGAAAAATGACTCTATATACTTATATAACGTATTAGCAAAAGTGTTAGAAATCAATAATTCATTAAACACTAAATTATTCTATGGATTCTGATGTCCGCATTTCCTGTAACTTTATAATAATAATGTCACTTGATCGACCGTGAAGTCATCCGCGGTGACATAGGCATTCTCTATTCAGACACGTTATATGCATCTGTGACCTTAGAGAAAAGACACCTTCAATGTCTCTTTAAAAAGATTTCCCAATCCCATTCTTTCTATATAATGGATTTAAAAATAAAATAATCAAATGAAACAAAACAAAAACAAAACATTTATAAAATAAAATAAAATCTTCTGTATATTATCATGGCAACTTTTTTATCCTGATGTGCAAATGTGTCTCTGTACAGACACGACTTCCGGCAGATATAAACAAGGTCTAGACAACACCATTTAAACCTGAATCGTTCTGTGATTGGCTGATTTTGTGGTCATGAGAAAGTCCCCAATAAAGGCATACACCGTCTGTGCCACACCAAGCTGTGCTCCTCTAATGGAGCCAAGCACTACAAGATGCCAATCAACAGACATCACACACATACACAAAGAGAGAGAGAGAGACCCCAAATATACACCCTCACACAACACAGACCCTACAAACAAAAAGGTCACTCTCATTAGTTCGCCTCTAGATTGATGTGTAGAGGTTCGTTTGTGTGTGTTGATGGTGAATAAAGTGTGATTAAAAAGGTCAGCTTCATTAGCAAAGCGCTGGTGGCAGCTCAAGTCCACATTTCAGAATGAGCTTTGACTGAATGGCAAAGCCAGACAGTAAATCACGTCTCTAAAAACAGACTTGTAAATAAAACACAGCCCTGGATAATCTGAGAACATTATAGCTCCAACCATAACTAGGCCTAAGTAAATACCTATGAGATCCTCTTTGTCTGAAATAACTTAATAATATATTATAAATAATATTGGACATTTGTAGATTCATAATATTTCAGCATTTAAGTTTTCAAGGCCTTTACACAAAGATCTGGTTTAGAAATCTGTGTGTATGAATAACAATATAACCAGTAATCAAATACTTTTTTTTTTTTGGCCAAGATTGCCATTTTCCAGCAACGTGAGCAAAAATGAAGTGTGTGAGTATAAGCGTTCCTGTAAGAGGTGTCTGGACATATGGCCCATGTAAGCAGCACCATGGAACCTGTGGTGGGGAAGATTAATAGAGCCAATCTCCAAACAAGCCACACGGTGACCCCCCAAAACATTTCTAATGAAATGAATCCATCAGTGGGCCCTGGACCTGAAGATAGCATCAGTGGAACATATCGGCACAGAGAAAGAAATGGAGAGCAGTTTAAGAACGAGAGCGGGCACAATATGGACGGCCAGGCCTTCTGATATCACTGGCCTTGTTGTGATGCTAGACAGAGCAAGGACAGCCAACTTGAGCTTGAGCTGGGGGGGGGGGGGGGGGGGGTGCTGGTAGCAGGGGATGTTCGTACAGTATTTCAGCAAGCCTTGCGCTTGTAATGCTAATGCATTAACACCTCTCTCTGCCAGAGCACATGGCTGTTAACTTTCTCCACAATCCTCTGCTAAGTATCTGCTTTAAGACAGCCTTTGAAATACAACCTTTTCCAAATAGTTTGTAAATTGTCACTCATATTTCATTTTAGGCAAATGAAAGCAAGGCTGTGATAGTACAATCTATTCAATAAGTCATACGGTCTACTTTTCTGTTGATTATTCAACATATACAACATCGAAAATCCAGTAAAGAGAAAGTACAACACTGAAATACAACACATCTAGCCATATTAATATATACGGTGGTTGTCCAAAAAAGTTTTTACAAAAGGAAAAGGTGACAAAACGTTGGTTAGCTTTAAAAATGCTGACAACAACTGACATAAAATCTGTCCTAAGAGTTCCTCCTTTGCAGTATAGCAAGTAAACAGGAGTGGGTGTTTATGTGTGTGTGTGTTAACATGGTTCCTGATGGCAAAGTGCAGTATATTTAATGTTGTGAAACTAAAAGAAAACCCCCTTTCCCTACGGATCAATGCTCCACTTCTCCCGGGCTGATTTCTCATAAAACACCTGCTGTAACATCCGAGCCACGGCACCTGGAATACACAGACATGCACCCATAAACACACACCCACATCTCTTTGTCATCATTTCCTTGACCACAGGAGAGCACTACTTTAAGCATCATTTGCCTCCTCCATTTGGTCTAAAATGCATCACAGAGGCAATAGACAATCTGGAGAGAAGCGTCACTCAACTTCATGGCTTCTCACAGGAAGAATGGCTGTTCAGTCTGAGAACAGGGTCAAAATCACGGTTCCAGCACCTTCTCAATGACACACTACATTGAATTCTGGTCTGGGAGGTGGAAAACTAAACTTTTGTTTCAAAACTTCAGGTGAAATTAGACTTGTCCATGTATTTTGTTGTCAGAAGCTGAAGAGAAGTAACAGACATGCTGTCAAATTGCTCTTCCAGTCTATTCCAGGTGATCACATGCTAATGAGACAAAGAGGGCGGGGTTAAATCGCTCTGTTCAGTAGCCAATCAAATGGTCATGGAGGCAAGGTGTGTCATTTTAACAATTCATCACTGGCACTTTCTCTTTAGCCTTATTAGCCACTATTGATTATCGTGCATACTAGGGTCCGAAAATTTAATGTTTACTAAACCTGCCAATAGAGAGTCATTTTTTTTCTTCATATTATTACATGTTATATAAGTTTTCATATATTCTACTTATTTTATTTTGGATCAATAGGACTCATCAAAAAAACAAACAAAAAAAAACAAAAACAACAAATAATAAAAATTATGTTTTCCACAAAAATATTAAGCAGCAAAACTGTTTTCAACATTGATAATACTAGGAAATGTTTCATGAGCACCAAATTAGCATATTCAGATTATTTTTAGAAAAGACAATGTGAAACTTTCGTTTTTGGCAAATCTAAGTAAAAACATTTTTTTTTTTTTTTTGAAAAGTAAAAAACAGGAAAGTTGTCAAAGGAATGGCCAGAGCCAATACTGGAGTCAGAACTTTTCTTTGGTAAATTTTCCTTCAGTTTCACAACTTGTAAATGTGTAACAGGCCATTTGGTGACTAAAATGTTATTTAATCTTTAAAGCCAAATTTTATCCACATTTAGTGCTTGGCAAGTGCTCATTTTGGACCCTGATGCAGATGGGCGTGGAGCAAATGCTTTCCAAATACCGTAGAAGAGATTTTCTTTCCTCTGCTAAGTTCAAAATGAACGGGCAATTTTCAAAGGCACACAAATAAATACACACACATGCTTGAGAACACAAATAAGTTCATATACTAATACAGCTCTTCATAAAAGAGTTCATTAAATGCCTCCTTGAAGAGCAAACTCTCGTTCCCTCAGTGCGGCGCGTGATCCAGGATTTGGTTCTACAAAAGTACAAAGCAAAAGGCCGGGATGGAACGTGCCACACGGGCTGTCAGGAGCAAAGCTGCAACACCTTTGATTTAAGGTAATTAAAATGAAAAAATAAATAAAATAAAAGCCAAAACAAAGAGCATTTTATGGAGCTCCCGCTATCCAGAGAGGCCCTCATTAGCCCAGCAGGGTAATTAGCAAGATGCCGCAGTCCTCGTTAAGGAGAAATCATAATCATAAACAAATGGCTGTGAGCTTTTGATGTCTTCCCCTCTGTAATGAACTGCCACTGTTCGCATTCGCAAAATGAAAGCAATGCTAAGATGTACGTACATACACACACACACAACTTGGAGATACTTGTGATGACAGGTCTCAGCTTAAAGAGTAAAAGGGGACCATAATGGCTCTCATCTGAGTAAATCTGAGCGCTAAAACTCATCACACTCAGCACAATGGCATTCTTGCCCTCATATATTTGCAAAGAGAGCTTCTCATGAAGTTAATTGACTAGATCATGGATTCCGAACACAGAGAGACATTGAAATAACTCATACATGTACATGCACAATTGCACATGCATTCACTCAGGAACAAACAGAAGCATGCAGACAAGCATAGAAGACAATATCGGTTACACTGAATTAGTGTAGGATTTACTTTGAAACTATTTTCATTTAGAAATTGCTAGTGCATTTCACACATAAACGATAAGTACAGTAACACACTGTTTTAAATGAGAAACAGAAGTAGAAAGACTAAAAATGAGCTCCAATGATAGTTTTGTGTGGCAGCTTCTTCAAGTCAGTACTAAAATATTCAAATAATATAACGTCAACGTTCATCAATAATATACTATAATTTTAAAAGCAGTACAAAAAAAAATGTCTTTCCTATATTTTAAAATGATTCTTAATCTGTTGTTGTTATGGGAACTATAACAAGCAAATATTGTAAAGGTGAGAAGAGAGAGTACTAAATCCCTTTGCTGATGAAGTAAGCACATATAAAGGTCTCAACAGCAAAAAAAACTGTTGTACTTCCTGTGCTGACAGGAAGAAGGCCTTGGAGAGATGGACAGCTGGCAGGTGGTCACCAAGGAGCAGTGCTGTGTGTTATATAAGCTGTACTTAACTGCTGATTCCAGGTCAGCCAGGATCAAACACAATTTCAGGTCCAATTATGATGCAGGGTGATAGGGGGGGTTGGTGGCCTTTATTGACACTCATGGGAGAAAAAAATAACCTTCCTCTTTGGTGAAGTTCAGAAGAGAAAACAATCAGACCGGGCTTTTGTACACCTGACCGGTAGGCAAATGATGTTTAAACAGTTCATCTAAGAAACGGATCGACTAATCAAAGGGCAGAAGAGAAGCAACGGCGAAAAATAAGTGTGTATTATCTTTCTGTGTGTACTAATATTGTCATCCATTTAATGTAAAATGTCTGAAAAAGGATCATTTTACTAACCAACAAACGAAAAAGATACCTGTAGAAGAGGTCTTTGAACTCCCAGGTTTTTCATAGTGTCAGCGCTGGCCAGGATCTTGAGCGGGTCGGACACTTTGGTCACAGCCTCTATCTCCTTATTGGTCTCGGTGCGGACCTGGCTGAGGAACAGGTCGTTGATGTAGTAGGTGAGGAAGGTGCGTAGCTGACATTGCTTGGCCTGAGCAGGACCCATACAGGACTCGATCTCCTGAATGAACCTGATGACACACAGAAAACAAGGCATTTTCAGTAACCCTTAAAAAGCATGAGCCGGGATGTCATTCACTACCCTCCTCCTCATTCATTTTTAATTTTTTTTTTATAGTTAGACATCAAACTTCTTGGTATTCCTCAATAAATTCATTATAAACAATATAACTGGAAAATGTTATTAGAAAAGAATGCCTGTTTTCCTATTATTATTCTTTTTTTGTAATAATTGTATACGGTCGCTAATGACCGGATTTAGAGTGTAAGTATATTTTTCCTGCACAAGAAGAAAATGAAGTGCAATTCACCTTTATTCCACAGGGTGGCAATGTCTGATACACAATTTTTGAGGTTTGACTCATAGTTACCACAGGCAGAAAACAATAGAATAGGACGCATCATCAGCAAAACTTGAAATGGCGCAACGATTGAGAAAGTACTGAATGAATCATTTTAAAGATATTGAAAATTACAGTTTTGAGAATATTTTTAAGATCGCGAATATGAGCCAGATGCTGTAAGTATATATGCTTTATTTTATTCTTCTGCAATTGTTGCTCTAAAATTGAGTTTTACTGTATATTATCCCGACAAGTAGAGACCCAAAAAATGTAATAATGATTGGCGAAACATTCATGCATTTAAGAGTTGAATTACACAAAAGAGACACGTCTGTGCAAGGTTTGACTAAGTTTGAAATTGTCAGAGCTGAGGCCTAATGGTTGGCACATGGTGTGCAGTGGTGCTGATATATGGGAAATGTGGGTTCGAATTCAACCTACATTGTGACGCATTTTCTGCAATATCTCCACTTTTTGTGTAAATGTAATACAAATTTCCTGATTACAAGTTATATTATTAGAAAAAAAAGCAATTTGAGATAAAAAATGAAGAACATAGATAAATATGAGAATTTAGAATAGTTTGTTTGTTTTTCTTTGTTTTAAATGTCAAAATCTAGTCCTTTCCAGATTTAAATTAGATTTTCAATGAGGTCTCAGACTAATAAAACACAAATATGAGCATAATTTGTGGCTTTTAAATACTGCACACACCATGTGTGTCGAAGAGGGAACAAGACAGGTGTTGAGCAGGGATGGGCCGTTGCATACGAGCAGACAGAGGCTCATAGATCAGCAGGAACACTGATTTATCACTACGAGACTACAGCTGCACAACCCCCGACACTAAACACCTCCCTCAGCACTGCACAGCCAATTAGTCAACCCAGCAGAGGGGAGCTCATACACACATGTGCACGTTTATATACTTGTGTGTACGAGACATTAACAGTGGAAGCCTGGCTCAGCCCTCAGTAAGAAACAACTCTACCACTTCTTTAAGTGTAACACTGCCATAAACCTAGAACCCTATTCATGGATTTCCTCATACCTGAGGCCATAAAAACATTGTCAATTATTTTATTGTCTGACTATATTTATTTAAGGGAACACTGACGTCCTACATAAGTGATAATATCACCTTGGTAACAATATAATTTTTAATTTATCTGTATTGGACGATATTGGATATTTAATTCTGCATGCTCGTTTATCCGATTTATACATTTACTCTTCTGTCGTGTAATGCTCACTATAAGTTAATCTTGATATTTGTCATTCCCGACCCAGGAAACTTTCAAATGTATGTATTCCAAATCAGTAAATAACTATTTATTAAAAACAACGATCATCTGGTTAAGCTCAAACAGGAATGAATGAAAAGTATGGACAATTGAATGGTGTCGTAGTGGAGCTCTGGCAGCCGGGACTGTATATAATATATACGGCAGGCCTTCTCAGGGCCCTCTTGAATAATTTGGCATGGTTTAGAAATACAGACAAAGATAATAGCTCAATCTCCACTTCATTATGTCACCAATATAAATGTCCTCTATAAGAATTATTCACACCAGATGGTGTCTCTTACTTTCGCTCTCAACCGTCTAATAGACACACAGTGATATGTGCACACAGCGACACACAAAAGCGTATCTTGGGCACTGTCTTCATGTGATCATCTTGCTGTGTTAATATTTCATTCCATAAGTCTGTCTGATCAATGATCTTATGAGGTAAATGGAAGGTGACAGCTGCTCTACAGGCTCATTGGCTCTCTCAGCTAATCGAGTTTTGCTTCGTCCGAAATTCAGAGAAGGAAAGCGCATCAGAGACATCGTGAGCGTGACCACATTGACCGTCATGACAGGAGTGGCTGTAACACAGAACAGCCTGTAAAAAAGCCAGCAAACGATGCTTTTCAAATGTGAAAGACACCTCAAGTTTAAAGTAGTGAAATATGTCACAGATACTTAATTTGAATTATAGGTCGTTTTAATGTGTAGTGTTTGACGCTTCATATCAGACATAACAAAAAAAGGTTCCTTAACGATTCACTGACCGACACAAATCACTTTTAAATGATTCATAAGAGTCATTTGTTCTCGACTGTGTTTGTTGTTGCTACAAGATGATATCTGAGAAAGCCATATGCTTTGTCAACTGTCACCAATAGCTAAATCATTTTGAAATATTGTCCCACATTTTACGTTTTTCATTTCATATCTGACAAAAATTGTAGTTGCCATCTGGAGACCTACTTAAGCGCTAGTCATGATTCCTTTAGACTAGAGGAACCTCAGACAATTAAAAATGTTCATCTTACTGAGACAGAAGAAATAAAACACTCTTCTGTTTGCGTTTGATCTGTGGTACGCTGCATTAGGCAGGTGTGGAGAAGATGGCGCTCCTCTCTGCAATCACATATAATCTGTAAACAGCATGTGGGTGTGTAACCAGGCTTGAATGTGCTGAGAGATGTTTGAAAACAAGATGAAGAAGACTTCTTCGGAGGATGGGAAAAAGAGCATTCGGACAATCCAAGGGTGAAAAGGGAGAGCAAGAGAAAAACTCAGTGCTGTGGATCAATCAGTTTCACAGTCACATGGGCTCACCAGACGCCCTGCTGAAAATAGCCACATTGTTCTCTATGACAGGAGCACAGCAGACAGAGGAATTCATGTATAAATGACACATGCTCTTCACACACTGTCTTAAACATGTGCATTAGAAAACATTCAATCTGGTGAATTTTGAACGCCTAAGCCACATTTTCAACCGGCAGACGACAGGCCATCTATAGACCAGAGCAGTCATTCATTTTTAATGGAGAGTCACACAGATTTCTGATTCTCAATGAGGGATTTCTGAATTCGACTTGAGCGTTGGGTGTGTTAAAATAGAGTAAAACCATTTGACAAGATGTGACGTACTACAACAAAAAGTATAAGTGTGATATGAGAATTATCAATCATGTGTGTATACCATTTTGGTAACACTTTACTTGAAGGGGTGTGCATAAGCCTGACATGACACCTTCATAACCCTAAAATGACATGTCTTGAATATGAAGTAGGGTTTATGCATGTTTATGACAACTGCCATTAAGTGTCTTTCGTGTAATAATGACATTTTGAATGCAAATATGACATTGCTTAAGGTGTCTTTGTTATGAAATCTTGACATAACATTATAACCTGTCAGTGTCTTTGTCATGACAACTTAAACTGTCATGTGGTTGGGTTTGACATTGGCTGTCGTGAGGCCATTATAATCATGAATATTGTTTGTGACCTCAACTACAGTGGTACTAATTGAATTGTCATTAAAAAGTAATAATGGCTTCATAACAGCCAATGTCAAAACCAACTGATAGTTTATTGTAATGCTAACCAATAACTCTAGGTGGTTTCTTAAGTTTGATCATTAATCTGCTATGTCATGTTTATGACAGGTTGTGTTGTCTTAGTAATGTCAAGTTGTAATGACAAAGACACTGACGGGTTATGATGTATTGGTTGTCATAACAAAGACATCTCAAACAATGTCATATTTGCATTAAAAATGTCATAACTGAGCGAATGACACAATCAAATAAAACTTCCTTCATATTCATAACATATGTCATGATTATGAAAGTGTCATGTTAGTCTTATGTACACCCCTTCATGTAAAGTGCTCCCACAATTTTTTAATGTAAACACATGCGACTTGTGCAGAGATCAAGTATTATGAAGTCAAACATAATAATTAATATAATAAGAAAGAAAGACTTTTATAACAGCATTGTTTATGTGTATACAAATCAGTGTCATGCTTATGAATTTGATGTGGGATCAGAGCCGGAACAGTCACCATACAGAATGAGATGTCTATAAGCATAACTCAAAGCTAATAAGGGGATTATGGCATGTAATCAAAGCTGAGGTCCTTTACGTTCCTCACTGAAATACAATTACTGCCGTGAGATCGGGACATAACGGTTCACTGTTCACTGACGGATGATCGCAATCCATCCAGAGGATAACAGAAATGAAACACAATGAACATTTGATGAGGGTCCGGGAGACTAGGAATAATGATTATAACTCTACTGTGAATAAACAGAGGTTTAAGCCTGTGTGTGGCCACAAGATTGATTACTTCTATTGCTCACGCAGGATTAGGGATATGAATGAACTCTAACCCTAAGCATTAATCTTACAGTAGATATGCATATTTGAGACCCTTTTGAAAGCAAACACCACCCAGAACACTCTAGCAACCGCATATCACTGTAAAAAAAAAACAAAAGAACAATTTAGCAATCGCATAGCAACAACCTAACAACCACCCATATTTCTGCAAGTTCTTCAGTAGTCTTCAGCCTGAATTCTCTGGCTGAAGCATAAAGCACCACTGACTCACACAGATAGTGTGTGACTCTTCTAAATCAAAGCCATCGTCTTGTAGACTCTCTCACAGACAGAGAAACACTGCACACACACTGAGTCCCAGTTTATTAGCGCCGACTGCCTCTGATTGCGCTCAACAGCATCTAATTAACTGTCATTAGAAAGCAGATGTCTGTGCCCAAGGCCTTCACTGGATTATTGTGTGAAAAGCGCCCTGCCTGTGAGTGAACACACACACACACACACACACACACAAGAAAGAAGGTACGTCAACCACTTCCTGTACTTCTCCCCTCCAAACCAATTACAAGCTCAGTAATTAAAACCATCCTTGTAGTATAAATATGTATTTGTGTATTATTGAAGACTACTGAACAGAAGGGTGAGGGAGGCCATGAAGAATAGTGTAGCGGAGTCATTTTTAATAAGAGCAAAGTGCCCTGAGGTTTGCTGTCTGTCACTGCAGCTGGGCAGGTTGGCTTGTTGGACATGCTGCAGTCTGGTGTAATATTCACTTCTGAAGAATGACAGAGAGCTTTATGCGATCAGAGAGCGAACGCTGAGGATATAAACAGAGTGCTGACACTCCAAAACACGTACAAGACGTAAGACTCACCAGGTGTCACCGCTTTACAAACTTTTCTGCTTTTCTACATTTTATACCTAGACGTAAAAGTCTGAATAGATTTTAGGCTTTGGCATTCCTTCAGGGAACAGCACTTCTTAAAGTTTGAATTATTTTCATGAATTCAATTTTAATTTAGCATCCATCTGTCACATGATATACTTCTAAAATATGCTGTCTCTATCTCTAATAAGCTGATTTGGTGCTCAGGAAACATTTCTTTTATTATTATCATCAATATTAAAAACTGTTTTTTAATTCTTTTCTTTCTTACTGACCCCAAACTTATGAATGGCACTATGGCAGTTTATATTATGCTACTAAGTAACCCTTAAACGCAAAGCAGCCCAAAATTAATTCGGAGCTAGTTGAGAGGGGGGAAAAAAACAAACAAACAAAAAAAAATTTGGTTGAAAAATAGTTGAACTTGAAAAAGAAAGTCCATCTAGCATGAATGAATAAATAAATAAATAGTGTGGGACTCTGTATAATGGATTGCTGGGGACTGTATGCCAGTAATACATATATGCCAGTATACAGTAATACAATAATAATTGTATTATTATTATTATTATTATTATAAATTCAATGAGAACTCTAATATCTTCATTTTACATCAGCCTTGCCTTCATATGAATTTTAATTTAAGTAAAATGTGTAAACATAAAGAGCCACATGAACAATAAAGACTACCTTCTATATTTTATTGCCATGTTTAACCTTGTCATAATATAACAAGCTGCGGATATTCACCGCAACGACAATGAAAAGTCACCTTTCAATGATCGTAAAAAAATATTGCTGCGTGGGATGATTTTATGGAATTTATAGACCATAATTAATTTGTTTTATTTCAATATAATATCACTTGAAAAGAAGGTTTTTAATAGCTGATGCCTCATCCAATTAAAAAGCCAATAATGTATTAGTCAAAAAAGAGAGCTTAATTCTATAGGTCTCACGTGGTTAAATCTATGTAAAGACTTTTTTTAAATGAGCATGAAGAGCAAACCACTAAAATACCAAAAATACACCACTAGATGGCAGTATGTCAGTTCTCTGTATACATACAGTATATGTGCAGTCAGTTCTCCAGCCACCTTAATGAAGGGAAATCGTCTTTAAAAAGCATTAAGATTGCATTTACTGGGTTACTATTGAAACCGACTTCGCCGTGCGATGTATTTAGCTTTCTTTGCGTTCCTACAAAGACAGCGGTGAGGTAAATGAATATGGCCAACCCACACATACACCCACTAGCTCTGAGACCTGCTGTCTGCTGCAGATCTTACACACACACACACTCACTTAAGGTAGCGCAATATGTGTAGGACTTATTGGAAAGCTAATTAAAACACATGGAGGCGGAAATCAGAAAGCGAACCCCATACATTGGCAGATTCTCAAAGTAGTTCACTTTTCTTCATCCTTCTCTTTCTCATAATTTTGTCTGTATCCCCCTCCCCTCTTCTTTCTTACAGCATCATTATTTACGCAAACAAAAGCCACAAACCAAAGAGAGCAGTTTGTAATGAGCTGCAATTCTGGTGGAAATTATGAAATGTTGTTTAGGGCCGAACAATTCGACTATATGAGATCCGAAAATGTATGTGTACGGGCGGGCGAGAGGGAAAGTGGTGTTTTAGGCCAATTAAAATAGGTGAAATCTATCACACGAAGAAGACCAGGGGCTTGGAATCCTGCAGTCAACAGGAAATGAGATCAGCTCATTTGGCAGACATGTCCCCATGTTGACAAATTACCCTCCCTGATTCACTTTAACGTTTTTTTTTTTTTTTTTTTTGCTTTGCCTCCTCCCTTCTCAACATCTTTCCCTCCCACCGTCTTCGCCTAGTTTCTCATCCTCTGCGTCCTTTTTCTGCAGTTCTACAGAACTCAAGAAAGTAGTTTAGATCAGAAAGCTAAAGAATACAGAACTTTTTGTAATTAACGAATCAATCATTTTTCCAAAGGATTTTCTACTGTGTTGACAGTGTCATTAGACAAAAATAACTAATAAAATTCTTGTATTGCTCTCTCTTTCTTCAGGGGAAATTTAAATTTGAGATTAGTGGGATTTAGCAGGATCATTCGGGTCTGCAAGAAAATCATTCTATGCAGATAGCGAGTGAAAAAAGAGGGATTTTTAAGCAGGAGTAGGCGGGAGTGGACCTCTACTTTAATGCATGTACGGTGTGGATAGGTTAGTTGTCAAAACGAGCGAGAAAGGTTGACATGGAGGATGCTAAATCACAAACTTCCAGGCAATCACCTGTTTAAAATAAAATTAAAAAAGCCAAACAGAGGAGCTTCTGCTGGCAAAAAGAGAACGTGACAGAGAACGTAATAAAACAAGAATCAACATAGGCTTGGCTTTTTGGAGATGTCGAGAACTGAGGGATTTGAAATGTTGTAAAAGGAGATGCTGTTTTTGATTGAACAGATACATTGCCATTTGTAGCTCTCTAATAGTTCATTATAAAGCATTATCGATTGTGAAGGGTCGTTTAAAGGGTCATCATGGGCTCACAAACTGTTTTCACCTTACATTTTTGAACATGTAGGTGCATTCAATGAAAAATTTGAAAATCCATCATTGTTAAACATTGTGTTTGCCAACCAGAACAAACACACTACACTATTCTACCTCTGAATGCTTACTGTGGCCTTTCCAAACACCTGCATCAAAACATCACTGCCTCCCCAAGCAGCTCAACACATCTGGACTGGATAATAACCTGTCAGTCTTTTTGCCTCTGAAAGCATTTGTTTTCAGAGCAGCGGAGGGCTGTTATTACCCTACGTGGTGTGAGCGAGGGAGGAAACTCTGCAAATTGAGCCATTAGAGCGGGAATTGGGAGTGGCCTGCATTATTCCCTTTAATGGGAGCCGGCATGGACGAGCGGCATCACAGTGTGTGTGAGAGTATGAGCCAGAAAAAGGGAGGGAAGGCAAGTGATTGTGCGGTTAAAAGGGCGAGAAGTGTTGATTGACACACTACCGGCTTAACAATTCAACCCCCCTTGGGATCTGGCCTAATCAAACTCCCTTTCAGGCCACAAAATGGCTGAATCGCTAGGGCCTGTTTCAACTTCCCTCTTAATAGAGGCTGCGAATGCTCACTAAATAGTGCAAGAGGGGGTTCAGGAGTTTTATGAAGCTAATAGCGCGAGCAGGTCATCATCGCATCTCAGTTGTGTGAACCAGACTCCAAGCACTTTAGAGCTCCTTCAATTAGAGCTCAGCGTCTCCTACGGAAAGAACCCGGTAAGCGCTCCCGTGTTCCAGCTCCTCTGGGCTCTGTGAAGGAGAAGGACTTAATTAAATCACAGAGGCTTCGCCAAAGAGCGCGGCCCAGGGCCAGCTTTATGATTTATGGGTCGGCCGTGGAAAACAGTGAAGGATGATCCTCGGAGGTGACTGAAGAAACCAAACCGAAGATGCTCTCCGTGGAGCATAGTCTGAACTTTAAGAAAGCGTGTGCTCAGTAACACATCGTCTGGTGTTGGTGTACAAACATAGGATTTTTGGCAGGAGGACTTTAGCGCTGCTTTGCAGCCCAAATAATGCCCTCTCCTAACATCCGTCATTATTCACACATTACAGGCAATTACAGGCAACAATAAGTATGTTTATATGCACATTCATAACCAAGCTACTGTACTGCGGGTTACAGCTACAGTCTCCATCTGTGTTTTACCGAGAAAAAAAAAGAAAGGCATTCAAGGTTGAAATAACATGATTTTTAGTTAAACTGTTCCTTTTAATGTCTCCGAACTGAAAAATAAAATAAAAACAAGTGAGCCATTGGTTTCTAACATATTTACATGTGTAAATTTCTAAAATATATAACTTATACCACTATAAATCAACTTCAACTTCATTTTATTTATGTCCTCCAAGGGGCAATTCATTTTTCAATTCGTCCATCTATAAAACGTAATATGGACTTAAGCATTTTTTGTAAAGCTGATTTGAAATGATGAATTGAATTCAATATTTGGTCCCAATTTATATTAAGTGGCTTTAATTACTATGTACTTATATTGAAAAATAAGTACAATGTACTTGTTGTGCTAATGCTGTATTGTAAAACACTTTTGCTGCTATTGAGGTGGGCTATGGGTAGGTTAAGAGACAGGTGCGGTGGTATGGGTAGGTTTAGGGGTGGGTTTAAGTATAAGTATGGGTCAGCTTTGTAATTACAGATGTAATTACATAAATTAGTTACAGCTGTAATTACATGCTGGTATTTTTAAAATATAAGTACAATTGTATGCACACAATAAGTCCATTGTATCAAATTATTTGTTTCAATGTAAGTACATCGTACTTAAAGCCACTTAATATAAAGTGGGACCCAATATTTTTTGTTAACTAAAATGCAAAATCTTTTACATTTATTTAGCAAAAAAAACATCTCTGATTTTATATCAAATGCTGTGAGAAAAGGCTATAAATCTCCACCTCCAACATCCTCACACGTAATATAGCCGACTAGCCGAGACTCTTCTTTATGTGCACAGGTGTGACGTTATAACGCAAAGACATGCTCGAATCTCCCGCGGAAATCCACAAGTACCACCCACTTACATATATTTTCTCAAATATGTATTACAAACGGCAGCTTTTGTGGACATTGATAGTGAATGATTCAGTATGACTCACTGAAAAGTGTAAACTCCAATAGGCCCCAGCCAATAAACACAACTGTCCTTTCCTTTCCTTTCAGTGACAGAGAGAGAGAAATTACAGTACATAACTACACTTAACGCCCTCCAAGACCCTACACTGCATTGCAGCAGACACCAAGACTAAAAATAAGTGCAGACCAGAGGATGTATTGCAGAGCAGAGCCAGATAAGGGGCTTTAAAGCATGTAAGGGTAGCTGTTATCTGTTAGCGACCCCTGCAATAGATCATTATAGTGGTCAGATCATACAATGGACTCTTAAAGCTGTGCAACTCTGTACTGCATTACAGCGTCGCTCCGTAGCTGTGAGAACTGAGCGCAGGGATCATTCTGATAGGAATATGGGATGCTTTCCTTTCCTTCCATCACCCACAGGTGCACTTAAAACTGAAACCAATCTACGAGTCCCTATTGGTCTTATAGCGGTCACGAAGCCATTTGCAAAATTGGAATAAAACACTAAATCATATTTACCACCCTCGCTTTCGTTTCGCACTCCACAACTCACTTTTTAACAAATTCCCTCTCTTCTAAGCCAGAGCGTTATTCCCCCGGCAGGCATTTGCTGGCATATATCCGCACGAGTGGTGTGTTGAAATGGTTTGAGGTGTACCGGCGGTTGATTGGATGTGAAAAGAAAACAATGAAATAAGAGGGCCAGAACGGGGGAAGGCAATCAAAGTGCTCTGAAACAAATACCATGTTGTTTGGTCACATGAGGGGCAGAGGGCAGCTACAAGATTTGGTTAAATTCAGAAGGTGCTGCTCAAAAAGCGACCTATTAAAATCACATTCAATGGCGTTTTTTTTCCATCGGAAAGAGGCGAGTCAATCATCGAATGCGCTTGTGCCTGAGGCAAAATAATAAGGTTCATATTTGGCAGGGCAAGATTCAATCGTGACCGGCGAGATCACCTCTGCTTCGAGCTGTCATATATATGATTCACATTAGCGTGCAAATAAGTGGTGTGTCTGGCTTTCGCAGGTATGCCGGGTGCAGACGTTCACAGGTACGCGGGCGGCTGTAGAGCATGTGGTGGAAGTGGATGAGGTCGGGTGACCCTGCCGTTGGAATGCGAAGCTGTCTATCTTTGAAGGCCTGGAGAGCACATGCGGAGTGATTCTGGAATGAGGGAATAACCTTGAGCGAGATTTGAACTAGTTGGGTAGTTTTGCCGAGGGCGACACACTGTGTGATTGTCGCCGCTCTCCTTCGTTCAAATCCAGATCAATGAGAAACACAGGCTAGCAGGAGTTGTGGCTACTGGGAACAAGAGGAAGTGAAATGCGTGCGTGAATGGAAGGAGAAAGCAATGGTGTGTTCCAGTACTTTTGCTGTGATTAGTGTCTATGTGAGTGATGAAGCATGTTTGGTGGAGAATGCTATATATATATATATATATATATATATACAGTATATATACAGTATATATATATATATATATATATATATGAAGAGTTCAGATGCAAAAGCCTCTAAATGCCATTTGAAATTTTCTTCTTTAATGATGATTTTTATCAAACTTGTACATTTAAGTTCAGTAATTTCACTTAAATAACAATTCATATGTAATTATCATTGCCATTTAAGTGAAATCACTGAACTTAAATATACAAGTTTGATAAAAATCATCATTAAAGAAGAAAATTTCAAATGGCATTTAGAGGCTTTTGCATCTGAACTCTTCATAAATATATATATATATATATATTACATCTGATTAAAAATATCAATCCGAGTTTGCATTGTGCTTTTAATAAAAAACTCTGGCAAAGATGAGTTTTGGGTAAATCATATTTGACTGGTCACAATCTGTCAGCATTGTATGATTATGAATAAAAAAAATATTTGCTGAAAAATAGTACAGTAAAAAAATATTTAGCAGAGAGAGAATGAAAAACAACAATGAAAATATGCACAAACTGATGGATACAGAAAAAATGTATACTCAAAATAAATCTTTAAGTCAAAACATATATTCTCCAATTAATTTCTTGTATGTACTTTTGGATGTACAATTCGTTTGCCCATTTTACTCCAAACAAATAAATTCATTAAAATGAATAAATCAATAACAATAGTAAAATAAGTCAAAATGAAATACTTGCTCAGAAAAGAGATTACTTTTTGGATGACTGTGGATGATAAAATCAAGTCTTGTCTAAATATGTTTCAAGCTAAGTACCCTAGTTCACTCTAAACTACATAAAATGACTGACATCATATTGCTTGTGAATGTCAATTTGATGTTGACAATTAAAAAAAAAAGCTTCTTGGATTTAAAACGTCTGCATTTAAATTACCTCGGCTACTAAGATACATATTTGACACTGAGAATCATAATTGAAACATAAGTGCAGGAATATGTTAATCAAGAATAGATTTTCATAGAATAGAGTATCATTTGTTTGGAACGTGATGGATGACGACAAACACTAGGATGTAGTTGGATGTAACCAAATGAAATCCACTGGGTACACTGCAACATGCTTCTTTGTTCTCTATTATCTTTGATTTGAGTAAAAAAAAAAAAATTTGTATGGGAACTCTGTAAGTGCAAGGCATTGTGGGTAGGGTGACTCTCTGTAATGAGAGTCTTCTCGTTCTTTAAAATTGGCTTCACGTACGTTCTATTTCCAAAAGAGCAAGAAAATGAAAGGCACTCATCTGATGAATCTCAATTCAGATATAAATGAAAACGAAAGTCAAATATGGCCGATATTCTGCCACAACACTGTGAAAAGGGAGAAAAACTGAATGAAAGAAAGAAAGAAAGAGAACAATCTTGATCTTGTCAGTCGTCTGCCTGGTTTGATTGGAAAAATCTAGCTTCCCAGACTCCCAGCACCTGGGATCCATGTGGCCTGTAAAACAGAGACTTTTGATGGCTCTTCATCAAAGAAAAGACTCCATTTCAAGTCCCGCACACACTCTTACTCTTTCCACTCAAGACCAAAGTAAGTTCTCCAGCATCTGATATGTCCGCAGCTCTCTCGAAAACCATCTGTTATGGCATTTCCCCCCTGAAGAATCGCCCCAGTCCTCCTCATCTCTCTCTCCTACCGAGCATAAAGCAGAACCCCACTGATGCCTCATACTTAGTAAATTACATTTGCAACCAGCAGGAATAAATACTAGAGATAAAGACTGCTGTAATGTCCTCAAATCCATTAGAATCTCATATTCACACATCGCAGAAATCACATTACAACACAACTAATATCATTTCACCCAATTCGGCTGCTGTGAGTGAAACAGTAACATCACACGTAATAGATTTATTTCCCTCGTAGTCTCCTCTGACTGTTAGATTTCCTTCCCATCTTCTCGCTTTCCTTGAACATTCCCTCATTTTCTTCATGTCTGAGTGAAATGTAAATTATTTGGGTGTATTACATCACAATCCACGGGGTTTTACAGCAAAACGTAACATGCTACATTCTGCTCTAAAAACACTTTTTGGAAAAACTAAACTAAAAACTAATTAAACTTCAATGAGCACTCTTGTGTTCACTTATAATAATTCACTTAACTTTTATATGTTCACTGCACACTCAATTAAACTTCCGTGCACATTACAGAATCTGTTTTTGGATGAATCACGCAACCTGTTAAGAACAAGCCTGCTTCACATTCCATTCTCAAATCATAATGTAAAATTACTTACAATTTACCTACAGTAAAGGCATATTTTAAGACATTTAAGGTTCACAGCAGTGCATTGTGAAATTATTTTCATGACAATAAAGCACAGTCCCAACCAGTTCTCATTAGTGTAATGTCTCAAAATAAACTCCATTCTCATTAAAATAACAACATATTACTCCTAACTACAGTATTTGTACATCACGCACCCTAAAAGCAGCATTTGTTTTATGAGTTATGCTGTTTTCAATTATAAAAGAAACAGATAACTGTTACAAGACATCCCGTGCAGTAATTAGAATCTAATGTGAAATATAATTGGGAAACAATCCTGAAAAATAAAATGCCTAAAAGAATTAGGGTCAGAAATATGCTTAATTCTCATGAAAATAGTGCTGCAAAAGTCCTAAAAACAGGTTTTATTTTACTTTTTACTTACAATGAGAGATATTATTGACATTAGTTTCTGCTAATAGTGAGGTTGAGACCATAGGGATAGAGAAAGAGATGTGTTTAGCCAGCCAGGGCAGCACAAGTCACTGCTGCCCTGTAAAGCCATTAACTGAGAGAGAAAAAAAAAATTATGAGAGCAACTTACAAGCAATCACAGTTCGGCACTAAATGCCACCTTGCACCTTAATTGTCCTCTTTGGCATATTTTAGCACAAAAAATTAGCAGCACTACCTTAACTAACGCTTACCAGAAGTACCATTAATGGCATCAGAGAGGACACCGAGCCACCCACGATAATGAAGGATGCCAAGGTGAGCTGTATCAGTGCCCCAACACAATCAGGCTGCCAGCCAGAGCTTCACACAGCCTGCACAGAGCAACCAGGGCTACGCAGCAGAGAATTCATTTCAATATGAGAGAGAGAGAGAGTAGCCTGGAGTAACTGCACTAAATCATGTTTTAAATCAAATCCAAATCCTGTGGCCTCACTAGGGATTCTCCAGCCAGCTTGCCCAAAGCTACAACAGATTCCACTAATGCAACATTATGACACCAACGTCTACATACTCATGAATAAGCACCATTTATAAAGGAGATGGAACAGTTACCTTTAGAAACATTATGAATTAATCAAAAAACACTTTTGGTAATTGAAAAATCCCCAGAATTAGATATATAAACACACACACACCATAAAACAAAATAATACATAAAAAAAGAAGTTTTGATTGTCTTGTACATTCCAAACACTTTGGAATATACTGTATATATATATAGTATATATAAAAACATTGGGAGGGATCCAACCAGGGGTGCATTTCCTGTCCCGAAACCCATTGTCGCAAAGTATCGTTCAACCACGTTGGTTTCGCACGTGGTGGATTAATATCTACTTTTAATGAAACTGTTTGAGATCCAATTAACGCTAGATTTTTTATATATATAAATTACAGACATGTCATCTGAGGACTATTTCTAATTGTTCTCAGTTATTTTGCTTAATCACCAAACTCAATATTTGGCTCATTCTTACATAGTAGAGCACGTTCGCACATGCGCACTCTTCAAAATCGGTACTTTAAACATTTTGAAAAAAAATAAAAGACGTAAATTACATTTGTATGAATTCTAAATACCACTTCCTGTTTCAGTTTTTTAACACTATAAAAGCTGGGATAAAATACAATCAACAGAACATATGAAGAGTTCAGATGCAAAAGCCTCTAAGTGCCATTTGAAATTTTCTTCTAGAATGATGATTTTTATCAAGCTTGTATATTTAAGTTCAGTGATTTCACTTAAATGGCAATGATGATTACCTATTAATTGTTTTTTAAGTGAAATTACTGAACTTAAATATACAAGTTTGATAAAAATCATCATTAAAGAAGAAAATTTCAAATGGCATTTAGAGGCTTTTGCATCTGAACTCTTCATATAAAACTGAATCAAAAAGTTAAACAAACATCTTTAAGATTTTTTCTTTACATGTGAAATAAAGAAAACAGTTACAAACTGAAACAGGAAGTATTTCTGGAGCAGTGTTGTTTACATCTTGCAAAATGGTCTTAGCTGTTGTTCAAACCACACAACTTTGCGATGATGTTTGCGAATGTTCGTTGGAACGATGTTTCGGGAAACACCGAGTCGTTGAACTATGCTGATAACGACGGAACTTGCGACCATAATTGGCTAACGATGCTTTCGGGAAACGCACCCCAGCATGAGAGCTTAGTGAGCTGTCTTCAACCTCCATTCCAATTTTCAGCTTCTCTAATTTGCTCTCCTCATGTCTTTCTCCTCCGGAGAGGGCCTGGTATTCGGCATTCATTCTCTCATATAAAGAGCCTAATCGGGGGTTATTACCTGCTCAGCATGGCAGACACACCGCCTGAGCCAGGAACTCTGATTCATCATTAGAAAAATCTCAATCTCCAGTTTAAAAATCATATCTCTGCACATTCAGTCCATTGCTTGAACAAGAATTAGCAGCTTTGGAAATATGTGCACAAGAAACGCTCTATAAACAGAATTAATGTTAAAACGTTCAGCCTCAGTATTTAGCGCACTGTTTTACCTGTTAATAATATCTTCTTCATGCACAGGACGTGTGGTCACTCATGAAGCATATGGTTACTGTCTGATGATCAGGCCAGGAACACAGGCACAGGTCATCATCAGTAATTGTCAATTATATGCTTTGATTTGCATTTAACTCTAATTTGTATCCTTTAAATGGGCAGTTTCCCTAAAGCACTTTGTGGATTATAGAAGGAGTGAAGAGTGTTTGACCCAGAGCTTAATTAATGCAGAAAGATAGATTGTCCAATCCAATAATGCAATTAAAGTTTATTAGCCATTAAACACAGTGCATCTCACTCTCTCTATACAGTATATATCTCAAATACACGATTCTTAAATAGTACCGCAGGGGGGCACGATGTATTATTTGATCTCAAACTCATGTATGAGAAAAATAAATAAAAAGTTAAATGTTTCTTTGTTGCTACCACATTGGAAATTATTACATACAATGTAAATGTAATGTACAAGTCAATGATCAGCACATTAATAATTAGTATTCCAAATCCTGTTGCAATGTAAACATAATGTAAATGTATTAATATGGTACATAGCACGTTATAGGCCAGGCTAAAATTGTGTTTTTGGCCATAACAATAAAAGTCCAAAAGTTGGACCCCATTGATTTTCATTATATGGACAAAAAACTGCATTATATCTTCCTTGTGTTTCCAGTGGAAAGAAAGGTCATGCAGGTTTGGAACGGCATGAGGGTGATTAAATGATGACAGTATTTTTATTTTTGGGTGAACAGGTCCATGTGATTTGTAACATGGGGTCCCTGCTCCATCTCTTTATCCACAAAAGAGTTCTCGGCCTAACAAAAAGACTCCTGCTCTAATACAAGATGGCCTCCATTTAGACAAGCTTGTTCCTTTTTTAGGACACTCTCTGAAATGGCCACTCTCCTCTCTTCTTTTTTCATCTTCTCTTCCTCCGTTACTCATCTTCCTGGAGATTGAAAGAGGAATCTGTCCCCAGAATCAACACAAGAGACCGGCTTTCTTCTGAAGCCTGACCCCAGACACGCCGAAGGATCAATCAATTACTTCTCCACTTCAGCAATCAAACAACATTATTATCAGGCATCAGCTCGTCGACCTGGAAAGGCTGGCGAATCAAAGGCTGCTGTGATGTTGCTGCCAGAGCTCTGTGGCTCGGCGCTAACAGAGAGTGGCACCTGCCCTCCGCTCTGGGAGGTGAAACACAAAGAGGCAGAGATACGCACACAAACACGCGCACACACATATGAACACTTCTTGAGGTGTTAAGATGAAAGGTATAGACCATTCGGTTATCTAGAAAGGCACATTCATCTGACCTCGAAAACCAGGAGCATACATGCACACAAACAAGTCAGTGAATCACCATTTCCTGTAAAGCCCTTTAGATGGCTTCAAAAGCACTATGCTAATGACTATGCTCATGATAATGCATTTATATATGGCCTCAAACCAGTAGTGAAGCTTGCTTTTTTGGTGTGCTGGTTTTTATACGTACTGTGAAATTATATAACCAAACATTAAAGGAATAGTTCACTCAAATTTAAATCAAGGTGTTCCTGTATGTATGACTTAGTTACTTCAGTGGAACAAAAAAAGAAAAATTGCGTTAAATAGACAATATATAGACAAAAACATTCTTGGATTAAAGTTTTTTTTTTTTTTTTTTTTGAGTGAGCTACAGTATACCTTTGAAAATGTACGTATATAACAATAAAATAAAATTAGTGCCGTCAAACGATTAATCGTGATTAATCACATCCAAAATAAAAGTTTGTGTGTATATATATATATATATATATATATATATAAATACACACACATATATATATATATAAATACACACACATGCATGTATATTGCATGCATATTATTTATATATAAATTATATATAAATCTATATACAGTATATACATGAGAATATTTATTAAATATATATAAGCATGGGTGTGTATTTATATATATATATATATATATATATATATATATATATATATATATATATATATATATATATATATATATAATTATACACAGTGCACCCACATATATTATGTAAACACAAACTTTTATTTTATAATATAATATAATATAACATAATATAACATAATATAATATAATATAATATAATATAATATAATATAATATAATATAATATAGTTTTGTTTTCATCACATACCCAAACAATAACCAAAAGTTAGACTCCCTGGCTAAAGATGCAAGCTCCAGAAATGAGATAAATAATATAAAATAGCTGCAAAGAGTAAAATCAATGCAAAATGGCCCAACACCATTAATGACAATATTTATTTAGCTAAACCTAACTAAAATGTTTATTAAAGAAGAGAGCATTTTTTGCCTGAAGCATAAAAAAAATACATCTGTGCCACAACATACCTCTGAATTGATATAAAATACAAAGATCTTTATAATCAAAACAAGGTAGAAATGGAAATGAAGGTCAGAAAATGTGTGGGGAAATTATTAAAAACAGAAAAATAATGAAAATAATTCCATAATCCCGCAAACTAGGTCACCTCTACAGCTCCCCTTTCCCAAACCACAGCAATGTCAAAGGTCAAAGGTCACTAGATAGCACCACAGAGGGAAAAAAAAAGACCCTGCCACAGATTTTGCAAATCCATTCCAAGCTATCCTCAATAATTCATGAAGTTCCTGGCTGGGGTATAATCCAACCACTGGAGGTTAAAATCAAGCTCGTTTCATTATTATAGTGAGAAGTCATTGTGTGTGAGTGACCACAACACTGAGCGCAGTTATTAATGGGGAGCTGTCCAGCGGCGCAGTGACTGTAGTTTCGCTTGACAACAGGAGGGATAGCCCCATCCCGCCAAGGTCAAAGGTCATTAGTAACGGTAGTGGTATGCGGGCACTGTGCTTATATCATACGCTCCGGACAGAGTGCCCGGCCTGATGGAGACAGAGAGAAAGGAGAGGCATGTTTAATGCATGGCCGGGTGTGTGGAGCTAGCCGAGGCTATTCCGGGCCGTAGTGATGACTATCACTGCATTAGAGAAGCCACTGGGCTGCGTTAATCTTTAATAACACACATAGGACGATTCATGAGTTGCCTAAGATCCTCATGACAGTGGTCCTTATTCTTCTCAGGACACGTGTGTGTGTATGACAACTAACCGGCTGTTGACTGATGAGGTACGAATTTGGGGGTTTCATCATAACTCTGTGAGCAAAAGGCAGACAAAAGTATGTGCGTATATATACAGTATAGTCCAAAAGTCTGAGGCCGCATTGGTAAAGCTGGTGATTTTTTTTTTAATTTGAAAATAAATAAATGCACAAACAAAATTAAACCAAAACAGACAAAATCAAATACAAAATAGAATAGAATAGAAAATAGAATCATTTTAAAAAGATTACTCTAATTTTTTCTGATTAATATAATTAACAAAAAAGAAGCATTGTCAGTAGTGGTCTCTGACTTATTGAATCCCCTTTTGTGTGTGTATGTGGCTGTCCATACATTTCTATTCCAGGCATTCAACCATTCCTCTTTGGTCTCCAGACACTCACCTTGACGACAGCTCTCCCACTGTCTATCCACACCTTCCCTGGCTAACGCTTATCACTGGACGTTGTAAGTGAGTCAGTGCTGGCATTCCAGAGAGTGATAATTGGGGTGTCTTTAGTAACTGCAACTGAAGTTGGAAACTTACAAAATAAAACTTTTGTTGAAAGTGTTCATACTATTCAGGAGTCGACACCAGTAAAAGGTGATATATGCAGTATATATGGTATTCTGCCTAGATTAAAAGAGTATATAAAGCAATATGCATAAATTTAAGTTTGCTGTGCTACTTTTTTGTCACTTGAGCCTTCACATTCAATCAGATCCAAAATTATGTCCATGAGTATTACAGTACTCACTGTAGTGTTGGACTGTACTATTAGTCAATTTACCCATGTTGGACTGTATTATTAGTCAATTTACCCATGTTGGACTGTACTATTAGTCAATTTACCTATGTTGGACTGTACTATTAGTCAATTTACCCATGTCGGACTGTATTATTAGTCAATTTACCTATGTTGGACTGTACTATTAGTCAATTTACCCATGTTGGACTGTACTATTAGTCAATTTACCCATGTTGGACTGTACTATTAGTCAATTTACCCATGTCGGACTGTATTATTAGTCAATTTACCTATGTTGGACTGTACTATTAGTCAATTTACCCATGTTGGACTGTACTATTAGTCAATTTACCTATGTTGGACTGTATTATTAGTCAATTTACCTATGTTGGACTGTACTATTAGTCAATTTACCCATGTTGGACTGTATTATTAGTCAATTTACCCATGTTGGACTGTACTATTAGTCAATTTACCCATGTCGGACTGTATTACTAGTCAATTTACCTATGTTGGACTGTACTATTAGTCAATTTACCCATGTTGGACTGTACTATTAGTCAATTTACCCATGTTGGACTGTACCATTAGTCAATTTACCCATGTTGGACTGTATTATTAGTCAATTTACCCATGTTGGACTGTACTATTAGTCAATTTACCCATGTTGGACTGTATTATTAGTCAATTTACCCATGTTGGACTGTACCATTAATCAATTTACCCATGTTGGACTGTACCATTAGTCAATTTACCCATGTTGGACTGTACCATTAGTCAATTTACCCATGTTGGACTGTACCATTAGTCAATTTACCCATGTTGGACTGTACTATTAGTCAATTTACCCATGTTGGACTGTATATTAGTCAATTTACCCATGTTGGACTGTACTATTATCCGACTGCTATCTCCTTTGCACTGCCATTTTACATTTTAAACTATCAAGTTTTGAAATTTTTATCTTTATACATTGTCAAGAACTTTTCAACTGAATCTAAATGTTTTCTATATTCATGAATGTGTATTTGTATGTTGGTATGTCATGTGTAATTTTATGTCGCCTTGTACCCTGCACCTTATCTTGACCAGGTCGCGGTTGCAAATAACCTGTTCTCAACCGATTAACCTAGGAAAAAAAAAAATCAAAGAAATAGGGTGTACATACACTCACCTAAAGGACTGAATTGCATTAATTAGAAATTGAACAGGTGTTCCTTATAATCCTTTAGGTGAGTGTATTATGAACTGTATACAAAATATGTACTGCATAAAGATAGTATGGAACTATACTGAACACAGCCAAGTTTTGTCACTTTGGAAGTAAAAAAAAATAAGAAAGAGACAACCAACAAACAAGCCACAATCTGTGTGTGAGAGAGAAAAAAATGAACGGGGGAAAAAAACTCAGTTTCCCACAATGCACTGGTCATTTGAGAGATAAAGCTGCCAATGTGCCTTGAGGTGAGTGTGACAGAATGTTCAAATTCACTCAGCTTTACTATCATTAAATCTTAGCAGTGGGAAAACACAATGACTTTCAACTCAAAAAGATAAACTTAGAAAGCTTTCCATAAGAAACGACAAGGCTTAGAAATCCACTGGTCTGTCAAATCTCAACCACAATCTCAAGCACACGTGTGGTTTTATTAAATTCGAAAGTTAGTGAGACGCAGAAGCAACTTGCTGAAGTGGCACTTTTTCACGGCGACTCCTTTGTTCGATACTCAGCTCTTTAGTGTTTACTTATGCATGGAGCGCCGCAGAGAGGAGGGAGAGATAAAGGGCATCTGCAAGATAAAGCCATACCATAGACGAGGGAAACAAGAGGAGGAAAAGACAGCAAAGCAGCAATCCCTGGCCCCCCCCTCCCCCCTCCCACCTTTAAAAAGAGTGCGGATGTTCGCCAGCGCCAAGCAAAACAAATAGCTGTGCTGCTCCCTCTGCCTGTTTTCTAACCTTTACCACCGAAAAATGTATTGTCTTCCTCTTTCGCTGTTCTGTTTCTCTTTGATGTATAATGCAGTGCAATATTCACAGCTACGCCTCATAGTGTTTGTGCACATACGAGAGGGGTTATTTATTCAAGAAAATCCCTGGATATATGAGAAAAGATTTGGAGGGAAAAAAGAAAGGAAAGGCCCAGCTGAGGATACTCTTAAGACCTGCACGCCGGCTGAGAAACTCGTGCTGAATTCTAATTGAGGCTGGATTTGAACAAAAGGACATTGTGCTAAAGTAAAAATGAGAGGCATATACTTATTTAACCTAAACATGGGTTGAAAGTGAAACAATACAGCTTTTTTTTTTTAGAGTGAACCGATTTAATTCCATAATGTGAACTAGGATCAAAAAGATGTTGAAGAGAAATTGATTGGATTTTGAAGAGTGGTCCCTACACGATAATTGGTAGACAAATAACTGCCATCAGCTGAAATGGAAAGCAATTTCAGAGGTGGAAGAAGTTATTATATTTTGATGAAAGTCAAACTTCCTTTTTTTCTTTGAAATATCTCACGGAAATTGTTCACAATAGTACTAAATCACATTGACTACGTAAAGTAGTCTATTTGGACTCAAAAACATCTCGATTTAATTTTAATTTACAAGTTTATATTATCACAAGCAAGGCTGCTTCTTTTCCAAATGTTCTGTTTCAGTGATTTTTAGATACAGTATTTTAAATGGAAACTAAAACACTAGTTAGAATAAGTAAATGGAGTCCATTTTTGTTATATTTGTCAACTTTAAAGCCCAATATGACCAAGCCAGATGCAAAACCTGTAACTAAGAAAGGATTTCAGTAGGCCTCTGAACACCTGGGAAGTACTCCTAAAACAATTTTTGCTTCTTTTTTTTTCTAAAACTTTTAACTGTGGTGGTCAGTCTAAAACATAGGTCTTCAACCCCACTCCTGGAGGCCCACTTTCCTACAGAGTTTTCCTGCTTTCCTCCGACCCAAATCAAACACGCCTGAGCCAGCAAGTCAAGCTCTTCAGGATCGCTTGGAAATCACAGACTGAAGCAGGTTTGATAGAAACTCTGCAGGGCAGTGGGCCTCCAGGAGTTGGGTTGAAGACCTATGCTTTAGACTGACCACCACAGTTAAAAGTTTCAGAATAAGACAAAGATTGTTTTAGGGGTACTTCCCAGGTGTTTAGAAGCTGAAATCCTTTCTTAGTGCGAGCGACATTTGTCCTTTCCGTTGTGAGAGGACACCAAATCAGCTGGAGACACTACAAGGTGCACATACTAGTGGTGGATCGATGGCTCACCCCTAATCTCTGTCAACACAGAGGGAAGGAAAAGTGACAGAGAGACAGAGAGAGAGAAAATGCTTGTAGCACGAAAGCGACAGACAGAAGATTATTCCAGCCTTTGGGCCACTAAAAACAGGCTAAACAAACCCTCTCCATCCCTCTCTAATCAAAGCACATTGATATTTGCAATTGATGCTAGTGATTAGCGTCTTTTGCCCTTTTAGACGCATAAAAAACAGCATTTGCATCTACTGAGATGAGAAGCCACAGCAAAATCAGTTATTTCATGACCACTCATGCTACGTGTGGTGAAACAATACTGCTTTTGTCTGATACAGATGCATGGTGACACATAGGCATGTCTAAATTAAATGAATATTTAAGGTTTGAAAAAAAAAACAGCATTTGTTTTGTAACAATTTCTAAATTATGTTATATTTAGGCTTAGAACGAAAAATGAAATTGCCAATTGGGGTAAAATCATTTAATTTACTTTACAATTTGAAATATTTTATGCATTTTGCTTATCTTTTGAGGTTTTGATGTATTTACTAAAAATACAAGACTGATTAAGACAGTCTGCACTGATGTAAGCTCAATTACCAAATTCAGACCAGTCCACATATCACAAAAAGCAACAAGAACCAGTAAACTGAGAGGTAAACACATTTGTATGGAACCAAAAACTGACTTTGTCAACTGAACTGACATATGGAGTCATTTAGAGACACGCGAGGCCATTCTGGCTAATGGCAGTTTTCTATTGCACAGTTTGTTTACATAACACTAAAGTTTGACTTTTTCTTCAGGAAATGTCTGGCAGATGGTCCACAGAAAGCTAGCCTCCTACACACAACTGACATGTTCTTTTGGAAGGTGATAGCGACTTTTAAAAAGATGTTTAACAATGTGAAAACATGTTATGTCTAGTGCAGTTTCACAGGCGGAAAGCCTTTCCGTCATCACAAGCCAATCAGATGACAACGATGAAGCCTCAAGGGTCTGCTAATCATATTAGAGGACCATATCCTACAACTATCAGTGAGGTCCTTTACCGTCACTTGGTCCTAGGTTTCCTGTTGGTACCCAAGTAAAAAAATATCCAATAGCATTGGCATTCATATCAAGGTCCTTGGTTGACGCAAGATCTGAGACCGTGACCAAAAATGTTTCGCCTCCATCTGGGTTACGTCAAGACACATACCATGGAAAATATATGACGAGTTCAGATGCAAAAGCCTCCAAGTGAAATTTTCTTCTAGAATGATCATTGTTAACAAGCTTGTACCATATATTTATGTTCAGCAATTTCACTTAAATGACAATTAATAGGTAATCTTCATTGCCATCGAAGTGAAATTTACAAGCTTGATAAAAATGATCATTCTAGACGAAAATTTCAAATGGCACTTAGCATCTGAACTCTTGCAATCCCTAATGCTACGTTCACACCGGACTGACGCACGTAAAATCAAAAGTTTGAAGCAAAATTTACGCGCGTCATAATAGAAATCCTCTTGGCGGCCATCGTTTTTTTATATTGATTGAGCATTCATCGAGAGATTCACCGCACTGTATTTGCTCCGCCTGTCCCGCGCCCAGTTTGATGACCTGTTGTCATCACCCTCACCCTCGCCCTCATCCATCTAATCTAGCTGTCATTTATTTTTGTTATGATGATAAATAGCATTCAAAAGTTATTAACCTGTCCTGTGATTTTTTTTTCTCACTCACGTCCAGACACGAACTTATGCAGATGTATGTTGGTTGTCTTTACATCATAATACTATTAAATTTAATCTAGATATGGAATGAATAACATTCAATACAAAATGAACATGTCTCGTATCTAGAAATAAAGTTTTAAGTGATAAAATATTTGCTTTGTTGTACATAAGAATCCCACCATGCATTTAGTCATTTTACAAAATAATTTCTTGAAGAATTCAGATACTTCACCACGTGAGCAAGCAGCTAGGCTCCTGATTGGTTAACGCGGCGCGAAAATAGCACTAACTAAATCATTCGCGCTTAACGCGCCAGACGGTCAATTCGCGTGAACTTGATGTGCGAATGAGGCGTATTTGCGTCTACCGCGCCGCTCTCTACGCCTCATTCGCGCCGCAGGAATTTTTTACGCGCGTAGCGCATCTTTGCATTGACTTAACATTGAAATCATTCGCGTCCGGCGTGAACGTAGCATTATTCTCATTTATGTTTTGCTTTTAAAGGGAAACATATTTTGCATTAAGAATATTTTTTCCCCTTTGTAGAATTTATTATATTTTAAAAACGTTCCTGCAAATATATTTTCAGACATTTGTAAAACACAGGTCACACACTGAACACACTCAAACTGACACACTATTAGAGAAAATGTGTTTAACTCTACGCCACCAGTGGGGGGAAAAACCTATAGAACTGTCCAGGAAATTGGCCCCAGCCATCAATAACTCGGAAAGTTTTGACACTTCTCAAATAGCATCCTCTGTGATCTACAGAATTGCTTTTTCCCCCATCCCTTTGAAGAAATTGATACCTTGTGTTAAAGAGAGCAAGAGAGAGATCAAAAAGAGGGGATGGAAAAAAGATGTCAAACTAAAAAAAAAAAAGGTGCTACAACAGGGGGGGAAAACGAGTTTTACAATTATATACAATTGTATCTAAGTGTGAAACTGATGGAAGACACTGTAAAACAGAGCTATACAAGGCAGAGGAGGACAGAAAATAGAAAACGAAGAAAAAATATATGAGACTGACAGACACAGTGACAGTGTTTTGTCACTTGACAAGTGCTGTTTGAGTTTGAGTATGGGTTTATAGTTTAAGGGCACACGTTTCCTCAGAAGCCATCCACAAAAAAATACAGTAACTGTCAAAAGGTTGGAAACATTACAATATTTTTGAAAAAAAAAAAAAAGTCTCTTCTGCTCACCAAGGCTGCATTTATTTAATAAAAAATACAGTAAAAACTGTAATTTTGTGAAATATTATTTAATAATAAAATAATTCCTCAAGTCTTCAGTGTCACATGATCCCTCAGAAATCATTTGAAGATGCCGATTTGTTGCTCAAGAAACATGCATTATTATTATTATTATTATTACCACTAGTAATAAAAATACAATTAATTTAAATAATAGATATGAGATATTCTGTTTGTCACATTGCGGAAGTATGGTGCCAATTCATGTTGACACATAAACACACATCAAGCTCACAATCAATGATTTTCGAAACTTCAGAAATGTCACTTTTAACCCAACCCCCAATACCCCGTCCCCTAACATCTGTTCTCAGGCAGGAGTGTGATCTCAAAGACTCTGGTCCTTGCCAGGCCTAATCACCTTTGAGCATGGACACATACAAGAGGAGAGATTATGGCAAACCACAGACTGCCCCCTTTTCAAAATGCCAACTTCAGTCAGGGCAGGAGGGTTTAAATGCCATTCAAATGTCAGTGCGAGGCCCCACAAGTCAAACTAAATTACCTCCTACCTGCCCCGTCTCCCCTCTTCGCTGTAGTGAGCATGTTTCCAATTCGCATGCGTAGCCAAACACACACACAAATATAAAAACCCACAAATGACTGAAAGTACTTCCAGACTGATTCAGGTGGTTGAAAGCAACGGAATCGTACACAAACAAACAGACACGTACACAAGCGGCCTTTATAAAGCAACCGTATTGATCTATTGGGAGATTTGATACACAGCAGAGTGTTTTCACGCTTTGTGCTGTACAGTGCTAGCAGCAGCCATATATTAGCGTACAGTGAGCTGGTCTGGAAATGTGTGAAGTTCCCCAAAGGAATTATCGATCCCCTCGGACTGCTCCTCCCCAGCATCAATCAAAAAAAGCATCAACTCCACACCTTCGAGATCTTAACGTCAGCCTCTTTCACAGAGACTATTGATCACAAATTGCATGGTGAGTTGATTGGCAGTAACATTAAGAGCCTGTATTGATTTTGATGTAAGTTTAGGTTCTTCTCGGTCACTGATAAAACAAACTCCTGCATCAGTCCGCACAGGTGCTGTTCGATCGCCAAGTGTCCGCAGTAAATAGGCATACCGTTGGCAATTTATGTCTATCTAAAACATATAAATTGCAAATATGTATATGATTTTTCTGGACAAATTATATTTGTATTTATCTGCTGCTTTTGAAACAGTGGGAAGGTTTTTTGTTTAGTCAACAAAAAATTACATTAAATAATCAATAAACACATTTAAAACACTGATGAGAAAAATATGACAAAATATTTTAAAAATGTGTGAATATTTGTTATTATATATATTTATATATTTTTTTAACAAACCGGATAAAAAAGTTTTTAAAGTTTGCACGAAACAGAAATTGTGAGTCTTTTCTTCCCTATCATGACATTTACAAGTGAAAACATTTTTTTTTTTAATGTATTAAAAAAGTTAAACATTTTGGTGCAAATATGCTTAATATATTTTTACACATTTTTCAAAATATATAAAAAAGTAAAAAAAAAAAATATGAAAATAAAAAAAAAGTTATGTTAAGTTAGTTAAGTTTAAAGTTAAGTTTTTCATAAAAAAAAGTTACGAAAAATTAGGAAAAATAAGACTCCAAAATATGTATTATGCGTGTTTATACATTTTCTACAAGTATTTTTACTAAATATATAAATATATAATAAATATATAAAAAAGTGAAAAAGTTTGTTCTTAAATACTGCTGTAAAATGAGGAAAAATAAGACTGCAAAATATGTATTACAATGTGTGTTTCTAAATTGTAAAATGTATAGATTAGTCTGCTACAGTTTGGCACAAAGTGTCCTCATTTTCATATTATCATGAGCTAAAATGCTATTTCCGTCAACAAAAACATGTCACTTTAGTTCACTGGTAATTTGATATATATATATATATATATATATATTTTTTCATTTAAAAGGACATTTCCATCAAAAGATAAAAACTATGATTTTGACAACAAGTAATAAGTCAATTTATGGTAAAAAATATTACACCCATGTTCCCAAAAGCAAAGTCGGCTACAAGGATATCTTTTTCCTCAACACAAGTTCATGAATATTGAGGTTGTGATTGCTAATGTGATGTGAACATGAGAAAAATTTGGATGAGGATGTGGTACCATTACGTCAAAACTGTTTACACCCGGTCATTTCATGATCGACTGATCATCTGATTTGTTAAAACGGCCCGCCTGCCGACTCTATACATGATGTGATTGGCCTGACCAGAGTTTAGTTTTTCCAGCTAAAATGTCTATGGAGAGTTGCTAGACCACACTGGCTGTGAAATATTTTTTGCTGTCACTAGGGTGCGTCTAGATTTCTAGGATACAGTGAAAGTGCAGTTCTGAGTCTGCTCATTCATTTAGATAGGAGCCTGGTCTTGTTAGTCCGAAATAGCTACCCGGAGGCGTTGCCAAGATGGCGGCCAAGTGGCATGACTTGCCTACGACTTACTTTCTTTTGCATTTTGCATTTGCATGCATTTAGACTTGTCCAGTTTCATCTGGAATACTGCCCCAGACCACCTCCTGATGTGAGCGATCAGATTTAGATTTAAATCGAAAGCGTTTCGGAGGGCATTTACACCTGGTCGTTTCACGATCGGATAGCTATCCAATCTGAGAAAACCCATGAAGTGACCAGGTTTCCAAACAAACAGCTCATAAACTGTGAAAAACCATGTTAAAAACAAGCCACATGATTTGTGATTGTATTCATGTTGTAGTTTCTCATTCTTAAGCCTAATACTTAATAGGGTTAAAGGTTTGTTCTATTAAAAACATATGCTTGACTTGACATGGGTTAAAATGTCTACAATAGGTACAGCAGGGCAAAAGCCGTACATCCACAGAGTGTGCAATAAGGCCAAAGGGTCTTTTAAAAGAGTGTCTGAAAAGGGTGTTACATCAAGGAAATAAAAACAAGCTTTCTGAGAATGACACTGACCAAATCTGGAAAAAAGAAATAGATAAATAAAAAAATAAAAGAAAATCAATGCAACACGGCTCAAAAGTAATTGTGAGCAAGAGGAGTATCGGGAAGTCCAGTCACGTTGTGGGCAGGACAACCATGCTTGGGATATGTCTCTGAATTAGAGTGGTAATATGACAGGGCATTAGTGGGCTGGGCCGATGATCCAATAGATTAGGAGATTGAAAGGAAAATTGAATGCGGAGCGGTTCTAAATGGAACACTCCAATTGATACCGTCAGAACAAATCAAACTCAATAGCAGGGGCTCGGTAAAGACGCGGTAATGGCCGCCGGCCATGAAAAATATGGAAGGAATGGGAAAAAACAAACACATGTAATGGCGAAATAGATGGATGAATCAGGGGAGAGTTTAAACAGCTTGTTGAAATGCAGCTTTATAAAGCATGTTCAGGAGACACATACATTTGTGAACAGGACCTACCTAAGCAATGGCTGAAAGATGACCGTGATGTTTCTGGCTCCCGGTTTACACAGGAACTTAGTCTCTCCTCCCTCAATCAGGTTATCATCAGCTCCACCTAGACAGAAAGAAGCAGGAAGAAAATGTTAACAGACTTTCCTCAAACACTAACTCAATTGATACGGGCCCTTTACATGGGATGCATTCTTGTGTTCAGCACAACAGAATAGAAAACATTTGAAACAATAGAACACAGTTGCTCTAACAACAAAACAATAGAATGCAGTTGTTTTGAAAAAAATCAGTGAAAGTTAAACATCTTTAAATTTGAAAACGTAAAACATGTCACAATTATCAAAGAAATGTTTATAGCACACAAAAATGCTTTCATTGACAAGTGTACAGCTCAGTGGTCATTACAAAAAAAAAATTGGACGGCTAAATGTCAAAACGAAACAAAATAAAACGAATCAAAACCAAACAAAAAGCAAAAAACGAATCAAAACAAAATAAAAAGCAAAGAAAATGAATCAAAACAAATAAAAGCAAAAAGCAATCAAAACAAAGCAAAACAAAACGAATCAAAACAAAAGAAAAAGCAAAGAAAACGAATCAGAATCAAAACAAAAAGCGAACAAAACGAATCAAAACAAAACAAAAACACAAAGGCAAAAACAGAACAAAACAAAGAAAAAAATCAAAAAACAAAAGCAAATCAAAAAAACAAAAAAAAGTGTACAGCTCAGTGGTCATAACAAAAAAAATTAGATGGCTAAATATCAAAATGAAACAAAATAAAACGAATCAAAACAAAACTAAAAGCAAACAAAACGAATCAAAACAAAAAGCAAAGAAAACGAATCAAAACAAAACGAATCAAAACAAAAAGCAAACAAATCAAAAAGCAAAGAAAACGAATCAAAACAAAATGAATCAAAACAAAACAAAAAGCAAACAAAACGAATCAAAACAAAACCACATAGGCAAAAACAGAACGAAACAAAGAAAAAAAAAATAAAAGCAAAGTGAGGCAAAACATTTGATCAAATCATTGCAATTACCACAAGCCGGAGAGAGAAATACAAGTCCCCCCTCCTCTTTCTCCCATTTGCTCCTCTTTGCCTGTGCGTAGTCCTGCGCTAACAGGGTTAATAAGAAAATCATGGCTGTGTAACTCTCTCATGATGAGACAGGGCCCAAAAAATCAAGTGAGCTCCAATCCTTATTAGCTCCACTCATCCACAAGTAATCAATATAATTGACAGCAAGAGAATCAAGTCTGCCATCAATAAGAACATTCCCGGGCGGACAGAAGGTGTGTGCGCGTAGCCTCATGGGTCGATGAAGTGCCACCGTGGCAGGCCACTGGCATCTCTCTCGCACAGTGACAATGTTATTCATTAAAATTTCACAGCCCTTTGAGATTAGCCACTGGAGAGACTTCTGTGACTACGTAGCACTAAGCCCGGCCACCGCTATCCTGACAAACACCACGCAGGAAAAAAACATCTGAGACACTCGTGTGCACATCACACACACAATCCCCTCGTCGAAGAATCACTTTAATTGCTTTTATCAGTCAGTTGTTGTAGGAGATTTCTTGCCCAGGGGATGGGAAATGAGTCCAGGAACACAAATTAACGCTGGAAGATTTATGTGACACACATATATCACGTTGTGTGATGGGTTTTGATTGCCATGGAATTACAAGTGAAGCAAAAGAGCGCGCTTGCATGATTCGTGTCCAACGTCGTAATCTCAGACCCACTGGTACGGGTTTAATCGCACGTCTGGAATCGGAGTTATCCTTTGTTCATTGTTTTGAGAGGCAAGACGTGCTTCAAATGAAGAACGTGTTCACCTTTTACTGCACTAAAAACCCTGCAGTGCACCTGTCCGGCATTCACACGCACCTCCCGCTGCTGTTCCTGTCATTTCCACCTTCCTGACATTCTTCATGGAGCACGTTCTGATGAAAAGCTCTCTCGCTCCCTTATTTCATTTCCACCACTTTTTCTCATTAAAAAAAGACAAGAGGATTCTTTATCCTCTCTAAAAGCTTTCTGGTTGGAGCTCTGGCTGGCTCTTAAGTTGCTGCTCTGGAAAGGGAGCTCATCTTCCTTTAGTTTCCTGTTTCTCTTTTTCTCTTTATCAATCCAATCTCTCTACTGATAATTCAATTAAGACTCAATTACAACTTCAAAACAAGAAAACACAGCTGACAACACACACTCCGACTCTGACCTAAACAAGCGACAACTGGTACAAAGGAGAGTTGTATGATAAAATAAATACTATTTAAGGGAGGAAATAGGTAAACAACAACTGAAAATAGTGACAGGTTTTGTCAAAAAAAAAAAGAAAAAAGTGAAGGATGACTTGCAGCATCAGAAAGAATCGGTTTTAAATTATGAATAAATTATTTGTAAAGTTTTCCACCAGACAAAATTTTCCAGATATTATTTCAAATAAAAATCATACACTGACGAACGTTTGTCAATATCTCCTGTGAAGAATAAAACTTTTTTTAGAGTGCAGACCTTAATATAATAACCTTATAATAAGAAAATGATATGAAAAAATAAATAAAATTGTTGATAAAAGACTGAGACATTTTTAAAAAAAAAATCCTTATTGTTAACCTGTACTAGTTTCCGCTTTAATGGAATTTCAGTGCTCATTAAATTTATACAATTCTGAGCGGCTTTCATTTGCTATCATTAAATTGTATCATATACCACTTTGCTCTCTATATCAGTTTGAGCCATTAAAAAAACCAAAACAGTTGATCACTAATTAAAAACACATAAATGAAAGATGCGCTAGCCAGCAGGTCAAAGTGTTATGCAGCCAGATTGTGCGGTTACATTTAATGGCACAGACAGAGAAGAAAATGTCATCCCACGCCAGCCTGGCTTGACTCAAATCATTATTCAGATTCTAGCACATATTAATGAAGGTCCATTAAAATGTTGTCAGCACGACAGACTTTACTGGAAAAAGCAACTGTCCAACATCTGCTGTGTTAAATATATCATTTATAAGCAACAGTTTAACAAGTTATTTCAACATTCAAAAAATAAACAAATGTGAATAAATACGAGTTAGCTGGTCTAATTTATTATAATGTCCCTCCACATCTGTTGGTGGTTCATTATTATGCTGAAGAGTGTTTCCTTTAATAATCTGTGTGTGCATAATATTATACGGGAGGTGTTATAGCCTGGCCCGGTGGCCCCTGTAGATGTAGACCTTTATAACGAATTTACATTTCTATTATTGGCAGGCACTCTCTTACCAAAGCGACTTACAAGAAAGTGCACGTATTGTGCAAGTCAGTCTGATGAGTGAAAAATGTGTGACTGCGCATACACGCACACCTCCCACTCAAGTCTGCCCCCATGTAATCAAGCCAGCCAGTGACTTAGTGAAATTGCATTAGCTACACTTTCGTGGGTTTGATTAGAAATGGTCTGTTCTGAGACTCTGTCCCTGCCCGGATCTACAGCAGAGAAACGTGTAGTGCCTTCACTAACACCAGTGGATCCATCCGTGCATGTGTGTATGCAAAAGAAACAAATGCATGTCAATTTGTGAGGGCATGCAATCAGGCCAAAAAGTCTGCTGTGGAGTGTGTGTGTGTGTGTGTGTGCAGAAACATTAACAACAGATCGGTGATCACAATGAGTGTCAATATTGGGAACTGTTTGTGTAACAGTCAACTCTGATCCAGTGTGTGTGTGTGTCAGCAGAAACATTGACAACAGATCGGAGATCACTCATTTACTATGAGTGTCAATATTGGAGCATTGTTTGTATAACCCATACAGTCAACTCTGATACAGCTGGTCTGTGTGTGTGTGTGTGGCAGACCAGTTAACATGTGCAGCACAGAAATAACACTCAAACTCTCATTCAAAGACAAATATAAAGTAGTGTGGGCCCAAAGTATCTGGACACTGAAGTCACACTAAAAACATGTATTAATGTCACTGCATTTGAAGCAAAATATGACCGCAAGTGGCATTTACAAACAAATCATGTTTGAATTCAGTTCCTTAGAAGTATCTTCTAGTTTTGCAATTACTTATTGGACCCAAAGTCATTTTGTGTGGATGTGTGTAGTCAAATCTCAAGGTTCGAGGTTTGGAATGTTAGCATGGTCTTGTTAGCCTCTGCAGGTACTTACTTTCTGTAATCAATCTCCATTAATCATTCAGAATTAAGTTCATTTCGTCTGACAATCAATTTAGTCAATCAGTACCATTTTTAACATTCTATCTATTGTGAATGTATAGCTGTTGCCATAAAAGTAATAATAAAAAAAAATAAATCTATGTGCATTCTTCCTTTAAAATTATACTTGATTTGATATTTTGTTATCGAATCCATACATGTACACAGTTTTAAGTGTGGCTAAAGTGTACAAATACTTTTTTAATGGGGCAAGGCCTTCCCCAAACATAAACGCATACTTGAAAACACACGTAAACACAAGGCACAGCCCATTCTCTGTTCGTACAGTGCTCTGACTTGGTCTTCACGGGTTGGTTATCAGTTGAGTTGCCACAGACAGACAGTCTACACAGCACAAACCCATACCAGCTGCCAGGTTTCTCCTAACAAAACGGAATGAAGATCGACAGGTGTGTGCATGTGTGGCCAATCAGTGCTGTCAGGCAGAAACCTCCATCTTGAAAAAAGAACAGGCCAATTTTCAATAATTCATGACTTCCCAGTTGGCCTGGTTATAATTCCTCTTCCATGTCTCCATGTCTGATTGGCTTCTGATGAGACTCCTCTATTATTAAAACTAATTTTAAGGGGACAATTTTCCAATATTTCCGTCAAGGAGAGAGCCGAGACCACTAGCTCAGTATGTTGACAATGCACGCATGACAATTAAACAAATTAATTAATGAACATACTGTATAATTGTGGAAACAGAGTTGGATAAATTATTAATTGTGGCATGATGGGCAATTCCCCTTGCTTCGGATATGATGCTTTATTACATGTATTTTTAATAAGGCCAGGTTGACAGACAGCTCAAAATTTTTGCACTTAGAACAAAACAAGTCTCCCAAGGTCAAAAACGCCAGGTAGTATGGAAGCAAAGTCAAGTTGTTGATTAGAGTGACCACGATCTGCTCCTCCCTAAAAATAATGGTGTGTCTAGTGTCTGTCTAACAGCCCTGATTACTGAGCCATCACTACTGCTTCATTTCACTCCATTACAAAAAAGAAAATAAAGTCAACCCCTCCACTTCCAATCCGATACTCATGCCCATAGTAGCACATACCCTCTTATTCTGCCTGTCTGTCTCTCTGTCGAAATAAAGCCTGGCCCAGTTTCCTTCCCCCCCCCCCAGTTTGTTAAAAAACTGAAACAGGAAGTGCTTCTGGACCAGTGTTGTTTACATCTTGCGAAATGGTCTATAGTAAAGGCTGATGCCATGCTAGAATGTAACAGCAAATGTTTTAGCAATAGATGACCAATAACTCATTAATCATACTAATTAAATAAACACTCATTCTTTGTATAGTTTCAATTTTGTAGAGGTAAAATAAAAAGTCAAATAGTGATACCAAACATAGTAACTGGGCTGATGAATAGATTCTATCTAGTGTTTCCAAAGGTTTGAGGTCAGAAAGAAGTGTATTTGATGAAAGCATTTGAAATATTGTTAAAAAATCTATTTTTATACATATTTTAAAACTCCTATCTTCAGTGTCAAATGATCATTCATAAATCATCTAATTTGCTGATTTGGTGCTCAAGAAACATTTCTTATTATTGCCAATGTTGAAACTGACTTTTTTTTACAGGATTCATTGATGAATAGAACATTTAAAAGATCAACATTTATTTGAAATATAACTCTTTTGTAACATTATAAAAGTTTTGAGGTCACGTCTTGATCAATTCAATGTGCCCTGGGTGAATAAAAGTATTATTTACTTTTAAATAAACAAATCATACTGACCACAAACTTTTGAACAGCACTGTACTTTTATATTGTCCTCAAAGACAACCACAGCAGATTTACATGATGGACAAGCAATTATTAAAGCAGGTCATACAAAAGACAATTAATTAACCTTGAAACATGCAACAGATAACCCAGGATTATATTAACCCTGGGTTTAGCCATTTCTGGCATTGTTGTCTATCTATCTCTTCATTTCTTTCTCCATAGGCCACCTCTGTTGAGTCTCATTGTGATTGGAGAACAGGAACATACGATTTGAGATGGGTCTCATCAGAGAGCCAGTGATTGTGATTGTGTTTAAAAGGCTGTTCCACTCATCCAGACATCATCATCATCATCATCATCACCCTTGTTCTCTGTCCTCTCTTTCACCTGTTTCGCTCTCGTCCTCCCCTCATGACCCCCTCCCCACCGCTCCTCCTTCAATCACGCCAATCCCAAATGAAAGGTAAACAAGCCTGTGACAGCCACGGTGATGATGGTCTCGTTGATTAAAATTAGCACAGGTTGTGAAACACAGACACACACGCTCCCTCAGACAAAGTCTGTAATTATGTGTCTGCCCTACGTCTGATAACAGCTACAACAATCTAACTGTATGACAAACCAGAGAACTTCAGAAATGCAAATAAAAAGTTTGAGCTGTTTACCCTGTTAGGCACCGTTCAACATCAAATCCTTCAAACAGCGTTTTTTCCTAACCAACCAAATATTAACCTTTTTTTTTTTTACTATTTATCATTTCCTCTCGGTTCCACTTCACGAAGGAGGAAAGAAACAGCAAGAGACCGTCTCCAAGTCAATACCCACAGCACCACTGATATGTTATTACCCTCCAAGTCCATTTCAGCCAATCACGGGCCAATCTCATCTCACCACTGCAGTAATTCAATAATGTGTCCATGATGAGATCCACCTCAGGACTCCACTCATCACAGTCGGCCCCCCCCCCCCCCTAAGAAAAAAACAACACAATCACGGCCCGTAATGCTGTTTCAACCCTAATCAGCTTCTGCTATAAAATTACTGGGAAACAGATTGAACATGAAGCATCCGCCCCGACCGCATGCCAGCTGACTGCTGCTACGCTCTGTGACGGAACTTGGGTGAGTGAATTTCAGTATTTGACTTTATGATCTGTAACTCAAAGCCAACACAAGCATACGAAACTGGCCATGCATTTAAAAATGGGTGTTTTTTTTCTGTCCATTACAAGTTCTGCCTGGCAGATTGTACAATATGACCCCAGTAAGATCCACACTGCGATATATGCATCTTATAACTTATATATTTATATCCTTGATATATTAACATCTTTAAGGCAATATCAATTATTAAAAAGTCTAAATTCAGAAAAAAGGTGAGGACGGATGGATTGATAAAAAGGTAAAGGTGAGAGAGTAAGAGAGGGGGGATAACATGACAAATTAGTAAACAAAATAAAAAGATGTCTTTCAACAGAACAAGAAAAGTTGAGGATGTCCTAATGGCTCAAACAGCACTCTAGCACACACGCTAGCACTGCGACTGATTGGCATGAAGTGTGTATTGCAGCGTTTTGTTGACGCTCCACAGCTGGTGGGCCGCTCTTATTTGTATAGATTCAATTCGATATGCTGGATGAGGAGCCAAGGGAGCAAATATAATGAAAAAACAAAAGGAAACCCACAACAGCATAAAGGAGTAATTTAATTGCTCATTTCTCTTTCGCTTGTTCCCGATGACTCTCTTCCTCAGATGCAGGTATTAGATGTGATGTGTCAACATCTGTGGCTATAAAGTCTCCAGCCAGATCTATTGGTTATCTATTTATTAAGTTAAATCAGGTGTTTAAGAAATCAAGGTTGAAGCCGCTGAAACATACACGCAATAGAGGATATTTTATCAATTTTCTAGCACACATGGGCACAAACACACGGCATCTCGCTTAAAGAGCCATTTAAAGTGCTTCGCTCTCATGTGGCGTCTGGAGTGCCATATCTTTTCTCTGTCTCTGGGCTCCATCAGGCCTCATTTAGCACACAGATCATCAAGCTCAGCAAGCAAACACACACACAAACACACTTGTGATGTTCTGAGACTTTTCTTAAAGGTATAGCTCAGAAAAATAAATAAATAAATTTATGACATCATTCACGCACCCTCAATTTTAATCCTGATTGTCTTTCTTTCTTCTATGCAACACAAAATGTGTTAATAGCAGAATGTCCAAGCTTCTCTTTTCTATATAATAAAAGTGAAATCTGACCAAAAATGATCAGTGAATAATAACTTAAAAGTCTTCACACAAAGCTATTAAATAGCTAAACGGCAGTTGGAATGTAGCTTACAAGTTATTATATGAACAAGTTTTTTTTTTTATTCTTTAAGGTGCTCTTTTTCTTGATGGTTGCAGTCCCCAATCCACTTTCATTGTGTGGAAAAGATACACGTCCACTATTTAAAACCTCTCTTTTTGAGTTGCATGAAAGAAAAGACCGTGAAACGGTCAATTGACTGCAATATCCCTAGCTTGACGAAGTCATACTCCATTGGGCTGTGATTATGGGGCATGTTTCAACCGAACCAGGAAAGAAAATGCCTCTGCACTCAATTGGATAGACCTACAACCAATCAGAGCCAACCTTGATCGGGGCTCTCTGTTCCTCTTTTAAAATGAATCCTCTGTCGATATCTTCTATAATAGATGCAACGGTGGAATCTACACATCTCGATTCTCCAGCGGCAGCCATCTTTGTTGTAAATTAATTCAACCCAAGCGCTCTTTGGTGACGTGGATGATTACATTACTGTTGATCATCTGTCCATCATCGTACAAAGCCCACCCTGACAATTTGATTGGTCCGAACAGCTCTGGTTCGAGCATAGTTGCTCCACAACAGATCAAGTCCAGACCGAACTTCCAGACCTCAAATGTTGGTGGGACTAAGTTTGGCTGGCATCCAGGCTAAAATAGCCCTTTAAAGGGAAACTCCACTTTTTTTGGAAATAGGCTCATTTGACCACTCCCCCAGAGTTAAACAGTTGAGTTTTACCGTTTTTCAATGTATTTAGCCGATTTTCTGATATTTAGAAGAATATCAGCAACCAGACAGTCTCATTGACTTCCATAGTAGGAAAAAAAATATGGAAGTCAATGAGACCAGAAACTGTCTGGTTACTGATATTCTTCTAAATATCAGAATATCGGCTGAATGGATTCAAAAACGGTAAAACCCAACTGTTCAACTCTGGGGGAGTTGTAAAATGAGCCTATTTCCAAAAAAAAGTGGAGTATCCCTTTAATCATGACTAAATTCACCATCAAAACAATCAGTCTCATTGTCTCTTGAAGTATTGTCAGGTGTGTTTCATCTGGGTTCAAATCCCAAAAACAAACTTCTGACCTTTTTGTGTCCTTTCTATTCCTCTCGTCGCTGTCCATCAAACATGCTTTGATTGTCTGTCAAACAGTGAAGCCCCTCTTCAACAATCACACCTAACAATGCCCCCTGTAGCGTCTGTCTTTCTCTCTCATCCTTTCTTTCTCTCCAGCCTGATTGCATACTGTCTTTGGTGCTTTTAGAGATGCTAAGAAATGCCAATGCTGAATACAGAGGATATGGGGCTAATCAACATCTACAAAAATAAAAGGTCAAAAGGAAAGGAACGAGCATGAATGAAAAAGCAAGCGAGCAAGAACAAGAGAAAGAAACAGAAAGGTCAAGACCACCGATATCTGGCATGGATTAGATGATGATGCATGAAAAACAACAACAAAAAAAGTACACAACAAAAACTCTCACAGATTATTATTTTTTTTTAATTCTGTTACTTATAAATCATTTGACCTACTAAACACTCATATCCAATTTCGCTCTTATTTTAGGATTTTCCATCATTGCAACTTGACAGACAGGCTACATTTGGTCTGAAATCATCATTTACAATCATCTAGGTTAGTAAATACACACAAGTGCCACCATTGGCACATGAGCTTTAATAACTACACTGTAAAAAAAATAAATAATATATTGTTGGTTTAATTAAAAAAAAAGTAAGTAACCTGGTTGCCTTAAAATGTTAAGTTCATTGAAATGGAAAAAGTGAGTTAATACAATGAAGGAGAATGATTTTATCATCAGAAACTCAAAATAATTTGTTATGTGAACTAAATAAAATTATTTAAGTTGATTTGACAAAAGAAATATTGTTGTGATTGCTAATCATGAAAAGATTTTTTTAACAGTGTAGTAGAGCAATTAACATTTTATTTAAATTTTTTTTTTATAAAATAAACTAAAATGCATCTTTGTATCAATAATGTGAAGTGTAAATGTAGCTAAAAAGATTAAAAAGCAGTTACAAGGAAAGGAAGAAAAAAAGATAGGAAAAATATCAATCAAATCATGTTTGTGTATGAAAGAAAAAAAGACATTCGTCACTTTCCCTTGCTTTATATGTGGCCAAATCCAATATTTATGCAATAAAGTTCAATGTCATTTCAGGTTCTAGTTTAAAAACAACATATCAGAACTGTAAAGTCAACTCAAGTCAACTATTGATGGGTTTGATGATAAAGAATCTTGTTACTCTTGAACTCAGTTAAGTCTCAATTAAAAATGAAACCTTTGATATATAAATGAACAATTCAGAAAATGTTTCTGTAAAGGTGCACAGATATATATGAATCACCTGTGCTGACCCAGAATTTAGTCTCTGTTAGGATGTGTGAAACCTAAATCAGCACTCTGACTTTGAAAAGTTTGAAAGGTCTCATAGAAACATCTCTTTTGTAATGGAGAGCGAGTTATCTGGAAGTGCCAGTAAGGCTAGAGTTTTTGATGGAAACACTACTAAAAAGAGAGTCCACAAACACAACAACTATTGTTAGTGTAGAGAAATCTGACAGAGCTTATATAGTCGCACACACACTTTCACACACACGCCCATATACACCTCCTCACTCCACTGGTGAGGGATTTTTCCATTTGCACCTCTCCTACCCCTATAGTGCTTCACAAATCAGAGCGACAGACAACAACTTTCCTCCACCCACAGCCCCGCCACTCAGCATGATCCACCTCTCTCACTCTCTTTCTCTCTCTGGGGAACACCAGACTCATGCATAAACAAGACCTTTATCCTCTCGCTGTAAGCCTAGAGGAGAAAACTCAATTTGTATACGTGTTTTCACAGAAAAAGACGAATCTGCTTGCGTTGTGATAATCCCTGCCCAACACGCAATGAGCTTTTCTGTATCAGCTTTGTATGGTTTGCAGGTTTGTGGGATTGAAGCAACATGTGATGAAAAGGCCAAAGGACAGACATATGAGTAGATGACATATACAGTATTATTCCTCCTGGATCCGTCATATAAAACAGAAAACAATATCTATTGTAAATCACAGATTCTCAGGTGTGGTTGAAGTGTCCATTTACTTTTACTGAGACTTGGTGCTCATATGAGAAATGCAAGTTTGAGTTCAGCTTGCAACATGAGCTGCTCCCATTTTTCTATCCCGTTCCCTGGAATTATCCACTCATTCTCCAATATACCCAAAAATCAAGCATGGGAAATCGAAAGAGTGGAGGGGGAGAAAGAGTTTGTGTGAGCCTTGGTGCATATACAAGAAATGAAAGTTCGAGTTAAAACTCCAACATCTTCCAATCCCGTTCCAGCTCACTTTTCCTGCAATTTTCTGCTCATTCACCCCTACACCTGTCTAAAACTGACAGAAACACTCAGTAAATGAGTCTAGAGAAGCCTCCAATCACATTCTCTATCATTTTCTCTCAGTCTCACTATACAAAAAAAAGGTAAAAGCGCCAAAAATGTAGAGAGTTTGGGGAGAAAAAGTTTTGGTGCACATATAAGTGCTGATAGTTTGAGTTCAGCCTGCAACATGTTCCAATTCTCCCCATTCTCCACTATATCTGGCTAAAAATTATGAAAAAGCCATTAAAAGAGTTGCAAGAAATGCAAGTTCAGTCTGCAACATGCTCCAATCACCTTCTAATTAATTTTCTTTTCATTTTTCTCTCATTCTTAATGATACCCAACTAAAATATTATGGAAAAGCATAAAAGAAATGGAGAAAGAAGAAACATTTTATATTAGCCTTGGTGCACATACCAGTGCTGCAAGATCGAGTTCAGCCTGCAACATGCTCAAATCCCATTCATGCTCACTTTTTTCTATTCTTTCATATAAATATACTATATATTTCATATACTTTTTCACTAGATCACCTAAAAAAAATAAGAAAATCACAAATCCGCAAAAAGAGAAAGAGGTCATCTGAGCCTTGGTGTAAATTTGAGTGCTGCAAGTTTAATTTCAGCCTGCGATATGAATCAATCCAATTTTACCTATAATATTCCGCTCATTCACTAGTATAGCAGTCTAAAAAATATATACATATGCAAAACCCTCCTAAAAAAAAATTAAAGCAAAGGGAAAAAAGAGTTCTGAACATATGAGTTCTGCAAGTTTGAATTTTGCCTGAAACATGCTCCAATCCTCATTTCCCCCTACTTTTCCTTTCATTCTCCACTATACCTGTCGGAAAAATATGCAAAACCCAGACAGAAAGAAAGAAGAGAGCACTGAAGCAGTAATGAACTCTTTAGAAAGAAGTTGAGGATTAATTGATCTGTAGGAGTCGTGCTAGTGGAGAGAAAGCTGCAATTAAGCTACAGAGGCTCTGAATGCAGTCTTATAATGAGTGCTACAAACATACAAACGTTCACTTAGAGACTTTCCACATGACATTGCACACACACATAATTGCAGTCTCACGCACCTCTGACAAAGCTGTTTTCTCCAAGACTGGTGAAGTGCTATTTTATTTACAGCAGATGTTGAAATTTGATCATTTCATATCACTAGAAAACGGTACAAAGCTTAGCATACTCAATCGATCAATTTGTGTACTTGCAACCCTACTAGTGAAAATTGCACTGCACTGACTGAATTGTGTCAACAACAAAAAATATGTTCTACTAAATGTCAATGTGTATATGTGACCTACCAATGGTATTAAACCTTTGTATATGTGACCGTGAAGGTTGTTCTGAGAAGGCATTATACTAACTGCAGGATCTGCTTATTTATGGAGGATTTTCTTTCCAACCATTCAAATAGATTAGACGATCTACTCATCACAATGCTTCAGTCTTGAATGTCTGTGCGACTGAAAACTAAATCAAATTAAGAAACATTCCTGTGTCGGCTTCAATACATATTGTCATTTTTCTAATTTATTCCCTAAGAAATCCATGAATGGCCCCTCTGCCCACGCAATGAAACAAAGACTTTCAACTCTCTTCTCCCTCCCTCCTTCTACCGAGTTGACTTATTCCGTCTGACTGTTAAATTATTTCATTCCTTCAATCTTCTCTCATCCTTTCAGGCGACAGACACAGCGACCGTATTGTGATGGCACAAATGAACAGTGGAAATTTCATCTCCTATTTGGTGGTGTGAGGTGCTCTAGCAATCAAATGTTCTCCTTCTTTCACTCGTGAAGCATTTGAAAGAACACCATAAGAGTCTTAGAAGCCCATTTACTTCCTTATCTCATTAATCTCCACATCCACCTTGCTCTTTTTGCACCTGACGGGTCGACTCTCATTGGATATCAATTGAAATTCTACCTGAAGAGCTGTGGGGCAGAGGAAAAAATGAAATTGGTGCGCTTCGTGAACTTGCCACACGTCAAGAATTTTGAATTCCAAACGAACATCTTTAAAGGGATAGTTCACACAAAAATAAAAAAATAATGTCACTATAATAACACACCCTGATTGTTTCAAACCTTTATGTTATGAACTATGGAGACGGGGAAAAAATTCACACACACACAAAATTAGTGTCTCTTTGCTGTGTCTTATCACTCTTGAATAAACGATAGTGTAATCATATACTGAAGCGCAGCCAGAGGATTCCAAAAAAAAAACAAAACAAAAAAAAACGGATGCTGCATTAATTGCATTAAACATTTTTAACGTGTTAAAATGAGAAAAAGAAGTTAATGGCTTTAATTTTGACAGCCCTAATAAATATATATGAAATAAACTGCATAATAAATAATAAACTGCAACATAATAATTAAATCAAACAATTAAACAGTAAAATAATTAAACTGCAATTATTTTTTTTTTAAATGTGAATAAATAATTACACAGAAATGTAATAAAACTGTAAAATAAAAAATGGAATCTACAAATAAGAAAAAAAAATCCCCAGAAAAAATATAAAACTCCAAATAAACAGCTGGAGAGTATGTCCTATGCTTTATTTCCCTTGTTTTAAACATGAGGGTTGTACAGAAGGTGTATTGAACTTTGTCAAGAAAACAACCTGTCTGTACTTCTGAATGGTGTGAGAAGCATCTGCCTCTAACCTCTCTCCCTCTATGTGTCCTTCACTTTTTTTGTCTTAACACCTTGTGCTCCCTCTCGATCATTTCACAGAGTGTGCGTCTCACAGGAATTGCTTGAGGAAAAAAAAGTAAAAAGAAAAACAAGAAGGGACATAACAACTGTCAAGCACCGCAGATTGAAACTGCAAGGTCATTTTCAAGAGTGAGAGAGGAGGGGGAGAGAAAGAGATGCTCTCTGGCATGTCTGTCTCACTCCAGCGGGAAGTGTGTGTATGTGTCTGCAGCACAGAGACGCTGGACAAAAGAAGCTCTAACAGGTGGATGATACATAGCTAAGCGACTCTTCACCCTGATGACTTCAGGGCCTCCTCTTCATCATCGCTCTATTCACTCCTTCCATCCTATTCACACTGCACCTGTGCCTCATTCTCCGGCCCCTTCATTCAGGCTCCCCCCGGTCCCATGGCTTACCTTGCAGCTCCCCGCTTTTGCTGTAGAGTTCCCTCCGCTGCTCTCGCAGGTACGCGCTCATGCTAATGGCGTGGGAAGACGACTCAAACCTGCAAAAGGAGTTGTCAAAGATCATTTATTAAAGCAGGTCAAGGGTTTTCGGTTTAAGTTAACCTGAAATGTAAGCACAAAGAGAAAATGGTCTCCCATGAGGCACTTGACCTGGATTTTTCGTGCAGTCCTTGTCTGCTTAAAACCTTTCAATTCCAATTCAATTCCTGAATAAACACGCACGAACAAACTTACTTGAATAGAGACTGTTTGGGTCGTTGAGGTTTCTTCTTGGAGAAGAACGCTCCGAAGTCTCCGCCGGTGCTGGCGTAGGACAGCTGGGCAGAAGGCTCTGCAGCGCTACGGGTGTTTTTGACATCCAGGTAGTCCATTAGCAGCACCTGAGAGAGCATAATAGCAGATTGTTGAGTGACATGCAATATTCAAATGTTTAATCAGTCATACTTTACAGTAAACAACTAAATTCATTTAGACTTTTTGACACTTTAAGCAGCTGTTCCAATTAGAGCCAGACGAAATTTGAAGGCCGACACCGATACAAATATTGGTAATATGCGATATATCAGCCCATATTTTTTTTTCGCGCAACAAAACATTAACATATTTCCCTGAAATTAGTTATTTGTAGTTATTTATGAGTTAACTAAACTAATATGATAAAACATTTTTAAAAGAAACTTGTTTCTTTTATTGGCACAGCAGGACAGACTGATGATGATAGTGGCATTAGCTAGCTTTGTGGTTAGCTAGTCTATGATGAGCCATAATTTAGCAATATATAACGTCATAATGCAAATGAATTGTATTTTTTTAAAATAAAAATTATGTTTTACAATTTATAAAGCATACAATTTCAATACAACAGGCCAAGGAGAGATGTTACGTCTCATTGCTATAACTGTCACGCGCTATTAAAGAAATACTTCAGTCACATTGTCAAAAGTTAAAAGGACAGTCAGTCAACTACACTAACTATTACTAGCTGATTCCGCTTCACTCTCGGCTTATTTAACAGCAGCAAAACTGGACATGATGGTCATAAATTTTATCATGCTTATTTGAGTTAAGAGAACTGATTGGGATGTTCTTTTAATTGTTATTCAAGCAATGTATGTCTCGTGACCAACTCAACGAGTGTTGCCAACAGGGACTGTGTAAAGTGCCCTCTGGTGGACAAACTATACAACTCCAACACACATGACATGGTTCAACCGTGTTTCGTACGTTTTTATATTACTTTTGAAATATACATTTATCGGCCATTATAACTGCCGATACCGAAAGTTAAGAAAATGCATAATATCGGCCGATAATATCGGCCTGCCGATAAATCGGTCTGGCTCTAGTTTTAATACATGCACTTATGATAAACAGTTTTTATTAATGCACGTGCTGACAACCCTGTGTTTTGTAAACACAAACAAACAGACCAAAAGACACCCAAATGAGATGGTTCATTTGTGAAAAGCCAGCTGTATATTTTCATGCGCATTTATACTGTGAGTAAAAGCATGATGTAGCCTACATAAAATGTCATTGAATATATTATCATCATTTAAAAATGTATTCATCTGTATATCTCCATATCATTTCTGCCCACTATTAGACTAATAAGACACTTTTTACAGTACAGTACGGTTCAAAAGTTTGGTGTTGGTAAGACATTTTTATGTAAGCAATAAGGTACTGCATCGGGAATAAGTAACAGCTGAAGGGACGTCGACGAAACACGGAAGGTGCCCACTTGAAGACCTTAGAGATGTCCCCTACTCAGCTCAATCCAGGCGGTTGTCGTGCTGGTCCACTAGGGAGACCACACGCCAAGTACACTGCAGCCGTTATTGCAGCGGCTAATATTTGGCACTAATTCAAGTGCCCTTGGGATGTAAAGACAAAAAGGGAATTTCCGTGTAGGACAGCAAACTGCTGATCGATCAACCTAAATAGGGCGAGTCTTACCCCTGTTTAATATAATGTTACTTTAGTCAAGTGTACGTGGGTAACCATGGCATGACCAAACCAAAGCTACTATCAGAGAAGTCATTTTGATTGGGAATTTCTGTAGTAGTGGTTATGACCTCTGTTTAAAGCAAACATTACTTTAATTCAAGTAACCAAGGGGGGTACACAAAATATCTAAGATTGAGTAAGTGTGAATGTGACTACCTAAGGTATTAGCCAATTACCTCTGTTTAATGACCCAAAACTGCATAATATTAACGGCCGGTGCGAGGACCCTGTGCGACTTTGGCACCTGAATGAAGGATTAATAGGAGTAAAGAGTTAAATAGAACAATCAAATGTATTGCTAAACCAATATATAAATGACCAATAACAAACTGGCATTCCAACCTAAATTGGAGATCGTGATAAAATGGAGTCAGATCAAAGTTTAATTGAAATCAAATGACTGCCACACGGAGCAAAACCCGCTTATCGGAAACTGTCGTTGGACCGATTGTGCAGGCCTTACATGTTCAAACCAGTTTTAACATTAACTTATACAGTCCTTAAATACATTACTACAATAAAATATGTAGTTAAGTTATGCATATCCTAAATCTAGAATGACTTAACTGGATCAGTCTGAATGAATGTTTCTAGGTTTGTCTCAGGCCCACATCTTTCCAGTCTGTCTGTGTGACTTCAAACGCTTACCCATGTCCGCCAGCAAATCCCCATTAACTCTGATTAAAACTGCACATCCGAGTTCATGAATATCCCATTCAACACGATCCATAACCATTAGGAGAGGTTCAAACAGCTGCAAGAGTACTGAAAAAGAAGTTCAAGTAAACTTTTCCACAAATTAGCAAGCCGATTTCCAATGGCTCCATAATTTAGTGAAGCAATTTGCTTGGTCTATTTCGAAATCCCAGCTGCAAAACAGTCCAAAGTGGAGATGGAATTAGGAAAGGACAGATGGAACTACATCTGACTGATAATAGCATAATTAAACAGTGGCAAGAAGGGAACGGCCTATGAGAGGAGGGGAAGCCTCATCAACAGCCATTCCTCAACCCACAGACAAGTCCAATCCGGCCAGCCCGTTATATTCCTGTCAGATTATTAATTACTAATGCCCATCTGATCCAGTGATGGAGCGGGTCTCGCATGTAGACCCCCAACGTAATTAAATGCCAGCGTTTGCCTGATGAAGGAGCCTGGACCCACTTCAGTGACCTCAAAGAAGGGAACACGAAACTTTTAAGGTAATTAACCACGGAGGATGAACGGAGGATAAGAAATATCACGAAGATAACAGTAAACACAGGAAAGGACAAAGATAGAGAGAGAGATTAGAAAGTGATCATTCAGCAGATTCATCCCAGCAAAGCTAATAACAAAAATGAACGGGCCATTCCTTCAGTACAACGCAGTAAATTTTTAAGTCCCGCTCATATTGATCTTATTTTATTTGCTGTACGCTTTATTAGCCATTCAATGAGCCATAGAATAGAAATTTGTATTAGGAACTGGCATAAAAACTAACGAGAGACGACGAGAGAAAAATAACCATGTCTAAAAGACAGAAATATTGTTTTAATAGTTAAGTAATTATAGTTTTGTTCCTGTGCTCTCGTTATCACAGTCAATATTGTTCATTTTTGTAATATCCTTTAAATATGTTTCAGTGCGAGAGTAACAGCAGCAATGTAGTTTTTTTTTAATAGTTTATGGTACTGCAAGTAGATGAAAATATTTGTTGCACGACATTGAACAGATAAACACAAGAAGATGAAGGGAGGAAAACTTGAAGACAGAACTCATTATACCACCACCAATGTCAGCAAGGTCACTTTCACTAAAGCGTCTCATGCCTCATCAGAAGTGTCTTCGTCCCCATTATAATGCGGCTTATTAGAGCAGCCTTCGTTTTTTTCCGTAACAACAGGGATGAAGCGTGGGCAGCAACAGCGCTGTGTCCATTTTAAAACAGCAAACAAGTAGGTGGAAACAACAGAGGCGGCTTCGCCAGCAACACAAAGAACTCTCGAATGAGTCTGGCAATAAAACATGCAGAACAAACTGCTGATCTACAGCAGTAACGTCTAAAAGCACCACGTCAAACAGATACAAAGAGCGTCCCACTTATGATTTATGCCGCCCATGGCTGGACGCATACTAACAAAAGACCTGTTTTACATTGCACTTTTAGAGCCAGAATATACGTGGTCATTTCAGTGTTGATTTAAAACCTTTTTCTCACAAATGACCTTGGGAAAACACTAATGACGGGTCAAGATGATTGACAACTGAAATAGTTTTAGAAATACCTAGTAAATGAATGATTATCATTGACTTTCCTCTGTAAAAATCCTCCAGATGACCTTTTTCTGAGAAAAAGCGAGGACAAATACAAATTAAAATCACCCCACTTTGAGGAGAAGTTATGTGATGGACACACTCTGGACCCTTCCATTTCCGAACGTTCATTTCACAAGCCCTCTTCTTTATTGGAGCCTTAAAGACTAGCGGAAGGGGAAAAAAAAAAAATCAATATTCATGGCCTCTTCCAAGAAAAGACTAGCTTGAAAATGGGCTTGGGAAACAAGAGCCTGTGAGAAACAGCAAATGGCTTTTCACACCAGATAATAAACACAGAGCAGCACACTGGCTGGGTTTGTAAAGTGCACGAATGCGTGTGTGTCAGTATAACCCACTACCGTTACAAACAATTCAGCTTTCTTTACGGCTCAGAGAGCTATCACAAAATTTAGAAAAGTGTGTATATACTGTCTGGAAAAGCAAGAGTTAATCTTCAGTGAACCTTAAAACCCAGCCCCTTGTCTTTGAGGACACATTCTCAATTTAATGAACAGTGAAAAGCAGCTCTCATCCCCTCTATTAGCCACAAATCAAGCTAATTAAAGAAGAAAAACAGTGTTGAAGGATGTGCAGGTGAGCACCTGCTCTCTGATGATAGACGTTTGCAGAGTGCTTTAAGAAACGAGGGAAATAAACAAAGCTTCCCGCCTCTCGTCTACCCCTCTTGAGATTACAAAGAAAACGCTGTTTCCTCTCGTTCCATGGTTTCCAAGAAGGCATCTGACACCAAAACATGTGACCTTCATAACTTTTAAAATCTCACAAAAACTACCAAATTGTGCAATTAAATGGTGCAATTAAAAACTGACAATAAAACTATTATTATTGTGGAGGAGGGGCATAATGAACCAGGGGTTCTGTCACCATGGATACATTACCATTACTAGTAATATAAGTACACATGGGTGTACTACATACACACCTCAGTTAGAGATAACAAATTCCTTGTTGATTAATTTATCTCTTCTCTCTACATTCTGGCATGCTATTTCATCAGATTTTCCCAGCACACACAATAAATAATGTCTACAAACAGAATCTCAGCTGTTTTATCACAGATATTTTGAGTGCAAATATAATTTTAGCATTTTTTATAAATAGTTAGAAGTTTAAATTAAGCTACAAGGTGCCAACGGTGCTGAAAATTCTGGGCCAAGAACATTTTGTAACCGTGCCGTACCAGGCTCAAGTGGAAATATAAATATATATATATATATATATATATATATATATAGATCATTCATAGCGAATAACCTGAAGAAAGAATCCAATAAAATTGCTAGTTATACAAAATAATGAAGAAGTGAGGATTAAAAATGGAAAAGGTCACAAAACCCAGAGTAAAAAAAGAAAATATAATAAAATAAAAACTAAATAATAAAATAAAATACAGTCAAAAGCCATCTCCAAAATTATTAATATAAAAAAAAATCAAATCAAATAACTCTTCAATATAAATACTAATATATACTGGGACTCAGAACATGGCTATTAAGTTTACTGTAAGTTTAATGTTAAGAAAACATTACCAAAACAATATTAAACATACTAATTAATAACAGCCACTTAAAAAAATCAATATATTGTCAATATCATAATATTTATTCAATAAACAAAAAATATATATATAGAATGAGTGTGAGCCTCCAGGCTGGAAAACATATTTGGCTGAGATGAAGACATGGGCAAACAACCCCTTTCCACCCAGAGAGCCAAAAACCTCTCTCTAAAAACACAAGCTGACCTCATCAGTGATGCACTGTGACGTCTATCGATTCAAAAGCCTCCCTGAGCATTTTCTATCCCTCATCCTGTATTAAATCCAGTACTTCTGACATACTCTAGTTCAATGTAGATATTACATATCACAGAGAGGTCAATGCTTGGAGCAGCATTTTGTTACGAGATGTCATTAGCATTCCCCTCAGCGATACTCAGTACGGTCCACTACGGACGTTGCTATTACAGACACGCACATCACAAAAGAATGCATAATTACTGTAGCAATTAATGAACATAAGAGTGGCGCTTTTCAAAACAACCACCGTGCCTCGACCATAAAGCCTGGGGGGGGAGGGAACGCTGGGTTTTAAAACATGGAAATGAACTGTTATGATCATTAACCCTGTGGTGGAAGTCTTTCAAATCCACAAGCAATATGCAAGCCGTGGCCAGTTACAATAGATCATTTAGGCTGGTACACAACAGCTCACTTAGAAGCCATGTGTCTGTCTATCTCATCGACATGAAACAGAGGCACTTTGCCTCTCCCTCCGCTGCCAGACTAATCACTGTCAGGGCATGAAACGCCTCACTAACACTGTATAATCCAATTACTCTGAGGCTGTGTGGCTCCCACTAAATCTAAACAAGTTGTCAAAGTGGAAAGTTTGTAATTTCCTTTCTTTTTTCCCCTTTCACGCTCTTGTTCCCTTCACCCTCTTACCCATCATTCCTAGGCTCAAGTCCATGAGGCTTAGGGGGAGGGACAGTAATAAAGCGCAAAGAAGGAGATTACAACTAGTGCCATCATTTTTATCTTCTTAACAATGGGATACCGTTTCTAGAGCCTGGGACTTGGACCTCTGTGAGAATTAAGTAAAAAAAAAAAAAAACCTAGACCATATTAAATATACAAATTATCAATATCAATTAAGATCCAGGACTGGTCTGTCAGTGACCAAAAAAAAAAAGAAAGAAGTATGTCAACAGCCATTTCAATATCAAAAATCATAAATCCTTAAATATAAATACCAATATCTGATGGGACTCAAATCATGGCAATAATTAAGTTTACTGCAAAAAAACATTATCAAAACAATATTAAACAATAATATTGTATCAAACCAATAATTAAGAATCAATAATTCAGATATATCTAGGATTGATCCATCAGGCCTAAAAAACAGCAATTTCAAAAGAAAACTCAATATCATATAAAAAAAAAAAATCAAATATCTATTAAATACCAATATCCACAGGGATGATAGAATACATTTAAGAAAACATTATCACAACAATAAAACAGTGTGTTTGTAACCTTAACTGAAAATACAGCTTTATTTTCACTTTCACTTCCTTACTTTATTATATTAACAAAAACTAGTTTAGGGCTGTTATTTAATAGCCTTACCTTATAATGTTTATTCATCACTATTAGTGAAATTCATTCATGTATATGTCAACAAGTAAAATGCTTGTGTCTGTGTCACCCATTTAAAAAAAATACATTTGCTTGGCTCAAATTCCCAAAATTTGGCTTGACCATAGGAAAATGTTGGTCCTATGGCCAAACCACTTGAGAACCTCTAAAACATATTTATAATTACTACTGCCAGTTTTGTCACTTGTTCAATGGCATTTAAATTATGTGCAAGGAAAAATCTTGGATTGGTCTGTCAGTGGCAAAAATTTCAGTCAATGGCCACTTCAAAAAGTCAATATCTATTTACTCCACACACTCCTAAAAACTCTTCATGGTCCTTTATGAAGCAGGTTTACAAGTTCAATATGGATCCTAACGCTCACAGACTTCAAGAATGGCCAAGCAACAGTTCAAAGATTCAGCAACTGAAAGAAATAAAGATTATAACATGTCTCTCAAGGCTATCTGTCCATGGCCTTTATGTTTTCAGTGTAATGGAAAGGTCAACGTATTTCCTGTCTCCCACAGGAACAGAGCAGACTTGGTAAAAAAAAAAAAAAGTTTGGTATTAAGCTAGCTAGAAAGACAAGGGTGCACAGGGGTCTCATCTACACCTAAGAGAGAACAAGAGAACATCAGGTCCATCAGTGTATGATGGCGGGACTATTATTCTCACCTGAGACTGTAGTTTGCGGAAGTCACACCTGAGAACATTCCTGCAATTAGCACCTGACACCAGAGTGTCCCCGTATGAGAAAAAGGAATGACAGAAAAAGGCGGTTGCTAACAAATGCGGCTACAAAGAGATTAAACATCACCACGGCGAAAATATAAGCACAGTCCGTTGTTATAACTCAAACTTTCTAGGAAAATAAGAGTTGTCGGAAGCTTAGTGATGGTGACGTTGAAATCGTGGGACCATGGTGTAGTTCGTTCATAGCCTACACTCTAAAAAATGCTGGGTTGTTTTAACCCAATTTTGGGTCAAATATGGACAAACCCGAAATGTTGGGTTAAAAATGTAATGTAAAAATTTAACCCAACGGCTGGGTTAGTCCATATTTGACCCAAAGTTGGGTTAAAACAACCCAGCATTTTTTAGAGTGTATCTTTAGCTTTTTACTTCTGGCAGCTGCATTTGGGCTTCGAAATTCATAAAAGTTGCGTTCATCTGTGATAATTATCTTGGTGGACAAAACGTGCAAGTATCATACACTTGTGTTGATCACAGAGATTGTTTTTGGCGATAATCCAAAAGCCTATGGTAAAATCCTATTGGGTTTTATGACTAGGGAACCTGTGTGATGCTAACTGCTGGTTGGCCTACAAAGTGACATCATACCTGCACCACTCTATGCATAGAATATCCGAGATAACTTTTCTGCATGTCTTCAGAAGATGTTGTGTATTTTTATGATGGACCAGTCTAAACTGACAAAACACTGTCGCAGTCAGGTGAAGGGAAGAAGAGATAAGATGAGATTTGGTGATGTGATCAAGACAAAAGATTAGAAAATCCTCATCTACCTTAATGAAGATTCTCATCAAGAGATGGCATTATCTCACACAGTGTCCACGGGAGACTCCGCAGCCCCTGGCAAGCAGCCTGCTTGGGCAACGAAGCACACTGAACACTTAAGTTTATATCATCTATTTCAGCAAGCAAGCCAAGATGACTCTGCAGTATAGGAACTCTTCCCTATTCTGTTGCCTTTTTTTTTTTTTTTTTTGCCTTTCCTTGATTTTGACGCCTTTCCCGATTATTCCATTTTTTCGCTGTAAATCATTCTTCCTGTTTACGACAAAAACTATGAAACAATTTCCATACATCCGTCTCAAATGATGTCTTAAATATGTCTTCATATTAATATGGGGAACTTAAATATAAAACAGTTGTTTTAAATGGTCATAATATTTCACGATATTACTGTTTTTAAAGGATGGATGGATGGATGGATGTGAAGCTAACAGTGGATTCGTTCGTGCCTTGATGCCTTCCGATCTTGGAATGCATCCTTTGAAGGCATTTGTTAAGCTTACAGACGCAGCATACAAGTTGAAGCAAAGGCTCTAAATAAACAAATGAATCTGTTGCTAGCTAGGGTGTGAGGTTCACGTGCTAATGAATGCCGAAAAAAAGGCAGTGCACATGCACACAGTCGAGCCCCTCATCATACGGCAGTTAAATGCATATTTTGACTTCCATATTCACCTCAGAAATATGGTCCTCGTTACTTAAGGTCTGCGAGGAGCTCAGCGGGCCTTAGCAACAGTTTGTTAGCACCCGCTT